>NW_021938789.1:28367631-28618150 GCF_001715985.3 Manacus vitellinus | reverse complement strand
TCTCTTTCTCTTTCTCTTTCTCTTTCTCTTTCTCTTCTTTCCCTTTCTCTTTTCTTTTTTCTCTTTCCCTTTCTCTTTTCTCTTCTTCTCTTTTTCTCTTTTTCCTTTTTTTTTTTAATTTCAACTAGTAAGGAAAAAAGGATATCTTCTATATCCTACAGTATACTTTGCATCACATGAATCCAAAGTTTCATGTCAGGGTTATGATTCATGTCAGGGACATGAATCATTCATTTAGGGGCAGGGTTTCTTCTCCAGTACTCTATCTCTTTTTGTCAAGTATACAGTTCTTCTATGCATGCTTTTCTGTTTGTTTTGCAAAAGTAGGTTTAAAAGGCATTCTGGACCCTTGATTATATAAGGCTCAGTTGCAGAAACTTTACATGCATTTTATCAAAGTGGATTGGCAATAGTCAGATTTACTGTGAAGTAACTCCTGTGACTGTTTAGCTTAAATAATATCCTCTGATTTTGAACATAGGCTAGGAAGCCATACCAAAATACTGAAAATATACAAACAGATAAAATGCAATTACTAGGCAAAAATGAAGACTTTAAGGCCAAGGAGATTTTTTTTCGTTACCAGTTTCTTGCTTTGTTCCTGAAAACTTCTGATTGACATAGCCATAGCATTACTGTAAAACTGAAATGAATAGAGCATCAGTTTGCACTTAGACTTTTGAATCATCAGTGAGCTGTGACCAACTGACAGCAACCAGCAACCAAACTGAAGGTTTGCCAGCCAGCTAGATGTACATTAATGAGTTTCTTGCACAGCTAAATATTCAAGAAGTCTAAAGCAGACATCAGAGATGAAGATAGTTTAAAACAATAATATTCTTCTTTTGGTGTCTCACTTCAACCACTTTCAAAGTTTTCATGGTTTACAGTTTTATTCATCTGTCTCTGTTACACTATACACAGTTGAGTTACCACATTTTCCAGTGCCAGCTCAGGAACTGAATACAATATATGCTAAGGCAACATTAGCACTTGCAGATATAATGGCCTAAATCACAAAGGTCTTCTTCCCTTATGTGTCCACAGCAATATATGCCAACAAATTTCTTCTTCACTAATTTAAAGCATGAATTTAAGCATATCTGGAAATCTGATTTGCCTTCAATCAAATTCTGCATTCTGCTGGTGGTATACTTCTCTTATCTACAATACAGTCTAGTTTATGTGTGTCTGCACAGATTCTTTGGACCAGTATAAAGGCAAATTCAGACAGACACAACAGGAAGCAAATTCTGTCTTCAGGGCCAAGTGCATGATTGTGTGGGTGCAACGCAGTAGCCTGGTAGTGTTTCTGGAGCAAAAGTTAATCAAGTGAGTTATGCAAATGAAGTGGATATATTTCTGTACTAGAGGATAATGTGCTAAAGCACATAGAAAGTGAGATGATTGGTGACAACCAACATGTCTTCATTAAAGGCAAATCATGCCTGACAAATTTGGTGGTCTTCTAAGATGGGGTTACAGTAGTGGTGAACAAGGGAAGGGCAACAGATGTCATCTACCTGGACTTGTGCAAAGTGTTTGACACTGTCCCACACAACATCCTTGACTCTAAATTGACATGGATTCGATGAATAGACCACTCAGTGGATAAAAAGTTGGCTGAATGTCTGCACTCAAAGAATTGTGGTCAACGGCTCAATTTCCAAGTGGAGACCAGTGACAAGTGGCAATCCTCAGGGGTGTGAGTGTTCGGATCGACACTGTTCAATGTCTATGTTGGTGACATGGACTGTGGTATTCAGCGCACCCTCAGCAAGTCTGCCAACACCAAGCTGTGTGCAGACAACATACTGGAGGGAAAGGATACCATCAGAGGGACCTTGACAGGCTTGAGAGGTGGGTTGATGGAAACTTCATGAAGTTCAACAAGGCCCCCTTCCCTCAACACATGGGATTTCCCTTACCAGCACAGAGTTCTTCTTTCACCACCTAGGCCTTTTCCCTCACCACTCTGGGCTTCCCTCAGCAGATCCAGACTGCAACCATCACTTTGGCAAGACTGAGACTCTCATAATCAAGAAGACCTCAAAAAAAGAACCAACGGGATGCTCTCAGAATCCACAAAGTGGTGATATTTTTTCTACTTAGTCTGTCTCTCTGTTACTCTTTCTCTCCCTCTCTCTCTTTTTCTGATTTCTTTCTATCTCTGCCTCCCACTTACTGTTAGATAAAAATCCATACTATTTACTTCACCATATGGTCTCATTTTGCACCTTAATTTAGTCAGAGGCATCTGTCTAATAATTTAAAGAACCTGATCATAACACCCTTTCAGTCAATTTTTAAATATACTCATATGCCAGGTAAAGAAAAATTCAAAATGTATTCATACCAAAGGTATTTACTGTATTAGCAAAGAAAATCCATGCTTTAGCTGATGGCATCTAATCTGCTAATCAGAACCATGTATGGTTATAGATATACTTTATGCTTGATTATTTTCTGGTGCAAATATTAATAGTGATTTTTAATACATAATTGATTTCAATGCCAGCATGAAACTCTGAAATTAAATGTACATATCCTTCAATTAAAAAGGACAGCAATAGAGAAATTAAATTGATAAATTTATGTCTTTAGGGCTAAGTGAGCTACAGTCTGGTTTAAAATTTTCAAAACTATATATATGAAATTTGAATGTGATTTTGAACATTGTGGAGCCTGTGGTTTAATTGTTTTCAGATTTGAAAATTTATCTAGCTTCTTGAAAAGTTTCAAAAATATTATCAAGTTTTTTTGCCTCAGACAATACACCAGTGAATGTTACATTCATAGCAAACTAAGGTCGAGATCCCGAAGCTATCCTAATTCCTTGAAAACTTTCGTGCAGGTAAAGTAGTTTTTAACTTGTGGATGGTTATAAAGGCAAGGCCTGTGCTCTGTTTTGAAGTGCCCTTACTGTGGCAGGGCAGAGCTGTACCAGGGGAATACTGAAGTCAAACTAGCTTCAGGCATTGATAAATGCTAAGTTACCAGGAGTTGAACACTTGGAGGATGTATTTTCCCATCCAAGTGGTTCTTTATTTTCTAACAAGAGAGAAACTGGATTCAAATGAATGCACAATTTTAAAAAAAGAAAAGCGCCCACAAAAAAACCTATTCCTTTTTCTGAAAAACTCCATAAGTGTTTTATTTAACTGACCAGTTCTTACTATCTCCTTTAAAAAAGAAATTAGCTGCTAATATCCTGGGAAATGTTTGTGTTAAAGGTCACATTAAACAAAAGTCAAATCTAGACTATCTGAGGAGTCTGGAAAAGATGTTTAATGCAAATTTTTTGTGGAAAAAAGATGTGTGTCACTGCAGGTCGTCTCTGAATATTCTTGTTGGGGTTTCTCTGTTGGATATGCAATCTCAGCTAAATGTTTTGAAGAGGAAGAATCAAATAAATTGCCCTATTTTGGGTCTTTCTCATCTGTATACAGTTGTGCAGCTCTAGTAGACCTGAAAATTGCCCAGAGACAAACTTTTAAAAAATAGAGTGCTTTTGAGGCAGAAAATTGCTTTTCTGTAGCATGGTCTAAGGGACAGGATGTGACAGGAGGACAAGGAGTTGTCACTAGGTAGTGATATTGTAAGGCATATCTTACATAGCAAAAAAGATCATTTGTCTCTTTCTTCTTTCATTTTAAGCTACAAGAGACTTAATTGAAACAGCTGAAGGTATCCCCCCCGTCCAAACCAAGAACAAGCCATTATGTTTTAAAATTAAAACTGAAAGTTCCTCCCTTAACCCACTTGTAATAGCTATTCGTTCCAGGGTGCATGTGGTATGGATGCCTGTCCAGTACTTCAGAAGCCTTATTCTCAAAAGGAAGAGTAAAAAAAAAACAACTCATTGTACATGCATGTCAAATATTAGTGTGATTCTTGTAGTATAATAAGAAAAGAAAGTGGTTTGTGCTGTTGATTAGCCTCTTGATGTTTGAGAGTGGTTTTGTATGGCTTAATTTTCCTTTTTATGGCAGTTTGTACATATAAAACAAAATGAAGAAAGGAGGGGAGGGGGAAAGAAATGTGCCATTTGTATACTTAGGATATGAGGCCTCCTTTGGGCCCATTATACATTAATGGGTCAGCTGAGATTTATTAGGATATGTATATTAATCTTTATACACATTCACATACTATAATTGTTCCTTTGGTACTATAATGTGATTAGCTGTGAATTTGTGCAATATTAACAATAATATGGATTTCCATATTACAGAACAGTAATAACAAATCGTTATTAAAAATGCATGTAAAGCATGGGATGTGAAAACGCTTCTAAACTCTCAGTAATCAGATTATGTTCTGTTGTTTTTAAATACCAAAATGGCTAAGTCTTTACTGTAAAGTAAAATCTTCTACGAGAAAATCAAAACTTTTATCTCCCACAGAAGTGAACAAATGAGTCCAAAGCTGTCTTAAAGAAAGTGTCTGTTTCTCATAGACAACTGGGATGTAGATTTTTGCATTACTATTATATGAAAATATAGAAAAAAAAATGCAGAAGGTAATAGTAATGTTCAATAGTAAAGTTTTTCTTTTAGTGGGATGCTCTTGTATATAGGACTGAGGTGTAATGTGGAAGAACTGCCTAGGATCCAGACAGAAAATTCAGCATTGATACCTCTATATGTCAAAACTGAAGTGATGTTCTCTCCTACTGTCTGGATGGTAATAATTCCACATATAAGGCAACCATTGTCTGATACAAAGATAGAATAGGAATATGGAAAGGAGGAACTGTTAATTTTGACTTTGTGAAACTAATTCTTATTTCTCAAAAGCTAATTACTTTTAATTTCTCAAATGGTGTAAAATAGAGCAGCCACTTTGATTTCAGATAGCTTGCAGCAGTAGTACCTCTGTATGGCACAGGGTTGTACAGCCTCGTCTGTTACTCTCCTTTTGCTTTGTGATCAAATATAATCACAAGTTATTTTTATAAGGTAGTGATGTTTGTTGAGTGAAAGTTTGTTTACCCTCCCTTCATGACTCCATAGTGGGAAGGTGTCTTCTTTGACCCCACTTTCTTGAATAATAATTCTTTTATCTTTACCTTGTGCATATTTGTGGGAATACAAGGAATTTCTTTATTATACATTCTACCATTTACCACATAGACTTAAGATTCAGTCTTTGATCATTTCCAAAGCTCTTATTAGTATCACAGTCCCGGCTTTTTAATCATCTGATCTAAGAAAGTTTTAAGATTTATTAATAGATTGCATACTGTAAAACATGACCATAATGGAGGAATACAATTACTCATTTTTGTCTTCATCTTCTAGAAATGCTCCTTTTCAAACTACAATATTTTTTGGTCCTACAGGCCCCCAGTTTCCTGACAATATGTGCCCTTGATATGCACAGAGTAAAACAGCGTTTATTTTTGTTATGCATTTAAAAGGTATTCCTTAAACTTTATTTATTTTTGTTATTTCTTTTATTTGAGAATACAGTTTTCCCCTATTTCCATTTTTTGCTCCAATGTTCAAAAATCTTACCAAATGTTAAGTAAGTTAGGTGTAGGATTTCTACCTGTTTTATTTTTATACAAACTGTGGAAAAAAACCCTACCTTCCTTATTCCTGCTCATGGTAATATGCAATTTAAGTAGAGGGATTTTTGTCATGCATTTTACATGAAGATGATGAGCATTCCATTGTATTCAAATGCTCATGGAATTGCTGTAAAATGACATACAGCAGGTGGGCCAGTGTCATTTGAGAAAGTCTCTCTGAGCTGCAACTTGAGCTGCTGATATTTCTCACTGGCATACCATACTGCTGCAAGGCAAATACACTTCTCTTGCTTAGCTATTGCATTTTATTTTGCTGCAAATCAATCCCTTATTTTTAGTTCATATTTGTTCTATTTTTTGTTTCTTACTAATTTGTGACTGCAAAAGGAAACAAGTAAAAGATGACCATTAAAAGCACAGTTCTGTTCAGTATAGCTTCAACAGCAAGGGCAGGGGTAGTCTAAGACTTCTGTTAAAAGTACCTTCTCTCATGTTTGATTGAAGGATTTTCTTTTAAATTTGTGGTAACTGAACTAAATCTTTTCATATGTCATAGCTAAAGCTTTTGTAGTTTAGCTGTAGCTGTTGCAAAGTCCCCTTCAATATTTTACAGTGTTTCCTCATAATTTTAATGGCAACTTTGGGAGTGTGTGTAGCCAGGTATTGTATCAACAGGGTTAGTTACATACTATTATGCATTAAAAACCAATTTTATAAATTAATCTAAACTCTAAGAAAAAGTATGCATATTTATTAACAAATATATTGGAGAAATAGAGTAGGAGCATTTTGAGTTGTTTACATAACTGACATAATAACCCCAACCATTTTGTGTAATGAAATTACACAATCTGCTTTCTTTGATTTTGAACAAATTTTCATTGTCTGTTTAATTTAGATTTTCAGTTGTCTAATCTGGAGAAGACCATTTAACCATTGTGAATATATTATTTTAAATAAAAGGAAGTAGAAGATTAAAACTCTTTATATTGGAACACTGATTACCCAATTGCATGTGCCATGGTTCAACTATGAAATTTTAAACCAAGGTATTATTTCAGAAACTTTGTGGAACTTGTGTTTTCAGCAGTTATAAAAAAGATATTTTCAACTATCTGTGGTACTTTTGTTGCTTCAACCTAATGAAAACCATTAGGTTGAATTCCCTCGTTTGCTATCTATAAATATCTCATAATCCTTATGAAATTATAAAACGGGTCAAAATACCTCTGAAATTAAGCAGTTTTCTTTTCCCTGGGTGGGAACACGCTGAATGCTTTGCAAGCAGTGCAGGAGGTATTGGGCTTAGAACTCCACTGAAACTCCATTGCTTCATGCTTACCCTTATACAGCACTTTTAGTTCACAGGAAAGGTCAGGAATGTTTTTTCTTGATGAATCTTTGATTTTGAAAAATTTACTAATCCTATTATATAATTATATTATATATTATATAATTATATAATAATGCTATTATATTTAATAATAATCATGGATCATCATAGCAATAATATTATTATATTATTATAGTTATATATATTATTATAATATTAGAGTAAATAACATTAGCACTATCATATTTTGAAATTACCTTCTTGTCTCCTGATAAATTTATTTCCCAGTGTTGCAGCAGGGAAGTGACATTTCTGAATTATCTGGAGAAATTTGCTGATAAATGTTTGTTAAATATTAGAGATCATATTCAACAAATCCTACTTAAAATGTACTTCACTGTCTTACAGTGTGTTTAGTAAACCACAACTTTCTTTAACAGTAGTCATCTTTAAATCAGAGGGGTACACATGGGGGTACATCCTTCTTCAACCTACAAACCTCTGCTGATTATGTAATGTAAGTTTGAGTAATTCTTAAGGTTTCCAGAGCTGTGTCACGTGCTGCTGCAGCCCCTCAGGAAATCTCAGGCTAGAATAGTGGGGCTTCACAAATCCTGAGCTGTGATAGGCCCAGAAGGAAGCTTCAGTTGCTTTTAGCTGGAGTTAGAGGTATCCCAGTTTCCTCTGACCTCAAAACACTCTGGCACATCACTTACACTTGGCAAACAGACCTCATGTTCTAATGGTATTCACTGTGTGTGAGGACTTACACGTTATATATAGATACCCTTTGGGACAGCAGAGCCATGTTCAATTACTACTGAAATTCACAACACTCACTTACTGATGCTTGTGACACATCATTTATACAATGGTCACCTTTTAAAATGTGTGAACTTTCCTTGATGATAAAATTACAATTTCTCAGTATTCTTAACAATTCTATGAATAGGTGGGTGATGTTATCTAAAACATAGCTGGAAAATTCCTATATGTTATTTCTATACTAGTGTAATTTGAAAATGTGACTTCTCTGTTCCATAAAATAATGATCTTTCTAAAATTTTCAGATCTTACTGCAGAGTCTGATTGAGTTCAAACCAGGTTAAAATTAAGCCATATATAATGTTTATCTCTGACTTTCAGATCTGCAGGTATGATTGTATTCAGCAAATGTATCGAGTTGCAACAGCTTTGCTACAGAACTTAGGTAGAGAGGAGAGAAAAAGGATCAAAATTCAGAATATATATAGGTACATAAACATTTCTTTGGGCAAACCTAATGTATTGCATCTTATTACTCAGAAGGCACCTTGTCATTCTGTTTAGAAAAATACTTGTTTTGTCTATCTTCTCTGCTACTTCTTTCTTCACTTCTTTTTCCTTTAGCTTTAATTACTTTGTTTTAAGAACACTGACAGTTGCTGACCACTATAGCAATAAGAAGTGAGTTCTGTGCTTCTGATGGACCAGATGTTCTGAAGCAGTAATCTATCCCAGTTCATAATATAGATTTAGCAAATTACTTTTCAGGAGACATATGTACTTTCAAGGTAATGGTAAAATGATCAGTGAAAAAGTGCATTAATTTACTTTCAACAGAAATAATTTGAGATCTCTATCAAATCAGTTTTATAATGGTGTGTTTCTATGTATGTTTGATCATTTCTCCTGCTTGTACCTAGTTACCAGGTAATGTCTTCTACTTGCCAATAAAACAACTTCATGACTGAAAACTAAATGATACATTTTTCCACATTTTACATCTATAAATTACTTATTTGGCAATAGGAGTGTAAGCACAGATACATTTAACTTTGTAAGTTATTTTCAAAATTTTCCAAATACTATAATTTATTCTTTTTCTTCTAGCCTCTTGTGGTCTTTTAGCCTAATTTAATTTTTTTAAAACATTTATATTATTTATAGCAAAGAACAGTGTGTAAGGTATTTAGCAGAGAACTGGAGGCTCTCAGGGTGAACAAAAGAAAGATAAAACGTCTCTGGGTTTTTCTACTCTTTTCTGTTGGAATAAAATTTGACTCAGTGTGGAGACAACCTACATGCAGCCTCTCTCTACCCACCAACCAGAGCAATGAAGTTTTCTTTTGACTCAGCTGGATATTGTTGCTGCTTTCAGATACAGAATGATTTTCTTTGATTTTTCCGGTACTGTATTACTGGATAAAGAGCAGGGAAGGAGAGAAGAGGCACACAGTAACTGCACTGTTGTCATGTTTATGGTTGGACGGTAATCTTGTGGACACAATTACCATTTTTGTTTTTAATTAAGAAAAAAAACCAAACACTTTAAGTACATCTAAATAATATTGAGTGATATTAAAAGTTCTAGAGTATGAAATCTAAAGAATTTGTATCTCAAGTATGATTTCAAACTGATCAGAATCCGAATTGACCTTCAGTTCTGAAAAGAAACAACATATTATGCTCTGCCCTTATGAATGAAGGAGTTCGGGTTTTCTCTATCACTGATTTCCCTTGTAAATGATATAATCTTTGCAAGACTCAGGCGCCTTTATGATGTATGCGTTTAAGATTCCTTGACTGCTTTTAGGAATACTGTGCTGTAGGAATATAAGCTGTAGTACCTGAATACAAGTAACTAAATTGTTCGACTTTCATTATAATATAATTTCATTTAATACCAGTGTTTATTGTTCTTGTTCCCTGACCAGAAAAAATGTGAAGAGAAAGGCTACCTGAGGCCTCTCCAATGTTTCAGCATCAGAATATCCATGGATAAATACAGTTTCTTCATGTAGTGAAACAAAGATAATTCTTTTGTTCAGTTTCTCTAGGGACACACTCTTTTAATCCATACTTCCCCAAAAGGGGTCCCTGGAATATTACAAGAAGGTACCCTTGTTTTCTTGTGGTAGCAGTGGACTGTTCTTGAGAAATTACCAGAGACAGTAAAGACAGACTTTCTTAAAAGAGGCTGTTCTCACATGTCACTATTGTGTCTCTAATTTGTGAGCCTTTCTAGCAGAGTTTTTTAAAGCGTGGGCATGTAATACATTCAAATACCAACAGAAGTACTGATAATATGCATGTAATGGACAGGTGTTCTTTTTAACCCTTAAAAGGGTAGTTTTTGATGCGGTACTTTTTTTCCAGTGAAAATCAAAGTCACCCATTGTCCCTTGTGCTAAAGACAACATAGGAAATACAAACACCTTCCTGTCATGGCTAGGCTTCACGAACAAAGATTTAGGAAGGCTCTATCCACGTTTGTTACAACCCACGTTTGTTACAAACAATCACCTAATTAAAAATAAAAGGTTTGCTGTTTTAGTAGTGCCATCCTGATGAATATTTGAGTTTGAAAGGAAATAAAAAAATACCATAAAAGTCTGCCAGAGGAGAAATTGGCTGTTTTGGTTAACGTCCACAGTTGCATGTTTTTGAATTATTTAGTTTCTTTCATTTACCCAATCCACATGCAAAAGTGAACAAAAAAGGGAAACATTCCTTTTTTTTTTTTTCTAATCTCATTTCACTGATTGAAGAGAGTGGAAAAGAAAGTAATTTTTCACCTAAATGTTTCTATAATATTATAGAGAGGAAATAATCCTTCTGAGATGTCTTTAGTGCAAGAAAAAAAAAAAGATTACAATTGAGATTTTCATTTAAAACTGTTTCTGGATTTCATACTTTGTCTTCTACCAAAGGCTGTAAGTCACAGTTCAGACTGGTTTTCCTTGGAAACTCTTTAAGTAGAAACAACAAAAACTATTAACAATATTGAAGTTACCTAGAGAGATGCAATTTATTTAGCAATTACCAAGGGAAGAAGCATTCTTTCACAAAACAAGCACTTCTCTGAATTTTCAATCTGATCATCTTGATGGACCCCCATAGAATTTTCATATGAAAACAGTGGGAACAGTAATTTATTACTTTACCATACCATAAAAATCATAGATGTGGGTATTTGGTTGATCCTAAGATACAGGAAGTATTTCTACTTCCTTACAGTCATCCACAAGGCAAACTTGCATTTGATGTGGTTCTAGAGGAACCATATTTATCCCTTGACAACGTTTCTCTTTGTAATACCATTACCAATGTCTCTCAAATGTTCTAATTAATTATGATATTTAAGTTCAACTCATACATTTATGTGCGTGTCTACTTAAAGTTTTCTTTTCTGTTTCAGGTCTGACAAATGTCATATGCCCAAAAGTCTGTATTTAATTACATGAGATAGAAATGCACTGATTGCTAAGAGCTTCCCTTGGCACCTGACTTCAGGGCACTCAGTTTCTTTCATGATAAGACCACTAAGGATGAAAAGTTTGTGTCAATGAGGAGGAGAGTTTGCAGTTATTCCTGTTAGGATTTTAGATTTGACATTCATACACTGGTTGACTTAGTAGAAGCTTGCAGCTACACGTTTTAATGAAGCTGCTGCAGAATTAGAAAAACATTGTTTGGAGAACCAAATAGACAGGGTTTGCTTTGGTAATTTCAAGTGCTGTAAAATTTGCATGTATGCACCAAACTGAACTCTGTTAAATAAAGGTCTGTAAGTCTACAGCTGTACTTTACCCTCCATTACAAGAACATCAAAAATTGAGTGACTTTCCCGTAACTGTAATTCAGATAGTCAAATAAAACATAGAACCTAAAATGTTTAACAGTGAAGAAAATTGAACCACCCTGCTAAAAACTTTGCACTTCTTAAGAATAATGTCTGAACAAGTATTAAATCCAAATATAGTAGGAAAATTACCTTAATTAGGTGTTAGCATTCACCAGATCAAAAATACTTGTTTTTTAGGCAACTGTAGGCAAAATTTTTATATAACACATGCTTTATTACAGGCATTCCATATCTTATCATACCAGTTGCATCTGCATTTCATTTTATCTGCATTTCATTTTCTGATTTTCCCTAATACCTTCTGCATAACTCTTCTCTAATCAAATGGCAGCTCTGAATTTATATCTTGTAAAACACTTAGATCTCTTTACACATTGGATTTTGACACAGTTTAAAATAAAAGCTACTTACCTATATTAATTCCTTTTTATATGAATTCATAATTTAGGGGTAATAAGTTAAAATTCCTTGACACTAAAAATAGTGTTCTGTATCATGTTGTTTACAACTTTCCTTAGAAGTAGTTCTGTCTTAGTTGCATTTTTCTTGCTAAGAAGTTTCTTGCAACCTTGAGGAAATCTCTTTTACTATGTATTAGCAAGGATAATTTTTATTAGAACAACCCGCATTATTATTGAGAAAAATACATGAAAAATTACATGTATTTACTTTTATTACTATCATATGCATTGGTTGATGTTCCATGTTGTAATCAGTGTTTTCAGAACTCAACCTGTGGCAAAAGAAAGGATGTAATGACTTTCTCATCACACCATTGTCATTGATTTGGGTTTTATGTCAACTCCATCATGCTTTTTACAACTCAGTTCATCAACTTGCTCTCCAAAATGCCAGATGCACGTTACAACACAGATCTGGTTCAGCCCAGTCCCCTGTGTGTCTTCCATTTTAAATGAGCTTTGATTTATTGGAATGAGCTCTATTAGTACTTCTGAATGTGGTATAGACATTGCTTTTATAGAACTTTTAAAAATTATTTTTAAAAAGTGTAAGAACATAGGAGCCATTGCAAACACTTGCCTTCTTACAGTTTGTTTTTACACACACCATAAACCGGTTATGGCATTTTGATATCTGTAGTTTAAATTCTTGCAGGAAACAACTGTGATGACAAATTACCTAAATTTTACAGTATGTATTTTTGCTGATACTGGGTTCTGGGTAGCACTATCCTAGTCATGTCGTGGAGTTTTTATGTAAGCCGTATCCATTAGGGAACATTTCAAAGCCGTGTACCTTTGCATACTGTCCACATAATGAACAGAACTTCAATGTCAGCTTAATTCCTCTCATAGCTTGGCCAGATCAGAGCTTTTCTTCTTGAAGTTTGTTCTAGTCCACTGCTACTTTGTAGCACATTGATGATTCTACATTAGCTACCTGCTTTTCCGTCAGTCAGGCACATTTCTTTTCCTATCTTGTCTTTTAAACTAAACTGAATTCCTAGCTTTATACATGTGTCTTTGATGCCGTTTGACTCTTTGAAGCCCTCCTCCCCAAAAACCTACTCCAGTCTCTTTGAAGAACTCAGGGAAACTAATGGTTTCTCTTGACCCATTCTCTAAATTCTGTCATGCCATCTTTAGAAAAGGACATGAAGAGATGTTGGCACCTGAGTCACTTCAAAAGACACAAAAAACTCCTCAGTTAAGTCATGGGCACGTGGAAAGAAGAAATATAACGTCAGGGATTAAACTCAGCTTCCTTTAGTAGCAGTACACCCTTGTAGATCTTCTGAGGCCACAAAATTTCTCCAAAGGAAATCTCATAAGAACATCCCAGTGGTTATATTATATTCCCCCTGCATGCATGCATGCATATTTGACATTTTCATGTCAGTATACATGGTCTAAAAATTTAGCAGTGCTGATGAGGATGTTGCTCGTTCATCAGCCACTAAATCGTCTGACCATTCCTGATGAAGAAATTGAGTTGAGGGAACTCATTCCATGTGTTTTTCCCCTCCTCTATTTGTATGTCCTGGGGAAGAGCAGACTGTCAGTGTGAAAAACCCTCTGGAGCTCAGGTCTCAAATACAGAAAAAGTACAAACCCTTACAGGAAGAGAAGAGTTGATTCTTCCTTAAGCTTTGCATGGAATCATGTCACTTGTTAATGGATATTGCTTACCATTTCTTTTTCTTTTTTAGGTAAGACCATTACCATGAAAACAAAAATATTTATGCTCTCCTGGATCCTGCAGGGGTCATTTTGTAAAACCCTGCTTCTTGTGGGGCTATATATAAAAGATTAGATAGACTAAGCCAGGAGAAAATACAGAAATTTTCTTTCTTTACTGTCTACAGTAATCTCTGGCTACAGGAAGAAGTAAGTTAACCCTTTTTCTTTCAGGGGTTATAAAAAAAAGCATATTTTTCTAATGTAATTTTTATTTTCTTTTCTTTTTGATTTGTTTCAATTCCACATTAGAAATGGGTCTGCTAATTACAAGAAAGTTACAATTCCACATAAGTTCTTTTCAGATCATGTCCTACCATTTTTTAGGAGACACCTTAATTTTGTACTACTATAAAGTAAACTTTAGGACACCATTTTGAGGTATAGTTGATGCCTTTGGCACCACTTTGTGTTCAATAGTGGCAGCAGTTGCCATGGGAATGCACTTCCTGAGAACATGCTATTCTGTGTAAAATGTCTCCATTTAACACCCAACAGACCTATGTTCAGCCAGTCTCTACAAGATCTTATGTTGTGTTCCCACCAAGAACAATCATTTCCCCTTAGATTATATCTATATGGGCTATAGCTCTTCTGATATAAATTCTACCCAGGCAAAACAGTCAGAATCTCAGTTATCAATAACTAAGCATTAGTGTCAAATGTCTCCTGGCATCTATGTTATCAATGCTGCAAGTCTGGCTTCAATTTAAAAAATATAGAAAAATACACTACAGAACTCTGTCTTCTCCCCACTTATAGCAACTGCCATTTTGTTCTCTTTTTCAAGTGTTCTTCAGGTTTTCAGTTTGCCAGTCAAAATTGCAGTGCCCATGGAAGCCTAGTGTATCTGTCAAACAGGCTTTGTATAGTGTAACCCACAGCTATACAATCCAATTTCTGAACATACCATCCTTTCAGAGACTCTTTTCCCCATATACATTTCAGTCTAGATAGTATCTTAACCGTATTCAGAGACTATAGAACTTAGTTCTATAAGAGATAAAAGGAGTTTTAAGGCAACAACCTTATGTATATTTGCAAAGAATGTGATTCATGCTGAATCCTTACTTAAAATGTAAGAATCTAAATGCTTAAACTGAAATTTCAGTAACTCCCTTGCTTCCACGAGGGAGATTGCTTTGCAGCTCTCACTCTGCAGGATGTTCCATCTCTCAGTTTTCACATCACAAATCCCTGCAAATCATTCTAGGCTACTAATAGTTGGCCTATTGTCAGAAACGAACAATTCATGTCCTTTATCTTCTGATATGACAGCCTTTTGAATCTTTCTGATGCTGTCTTCTGCATTTATTTCTGAAAACAGGCTTTATGATCCCTCCTCTGGAACAGGAACAGCAAAGATTCAAACACTTGTAGTTAATTCATGTGCACAGTTTTCCATAAGGACAAGTGGTGGGATCCATCTGAAGCTTTTACCTAAAGACAGTTCTGACTTTCATGTACTGAAGGAAGTTAACTTACCTCTGTTCTTTCTTAAACTTCACACTTCATCTCTGGAAACAAATCTCTGAAAATTAGATGTTGTAATGAGGATATGACCTTACAAGAACAGTCTTTTCTCATCAGAAGCTGAAAGACACAAGGAACTGCCAGTCCCTTCTCAAAGACATCTGGTGTGTAAAAAATCACTAACTCCCTTTTTCTTATGAAAGGTCCACTTGGCTGCAATTCAAACAGAGAGAGAGACTTTCCCATGAATTTTGGCATTTACCATACAGCCACCTGGAGCTCCTTTCACACTTTTGCTAAATATTGTGCACTTCCTGAAGTGTCTAGAAAAATTACACTCAAAGTCCAGCTTTGAGTCCTTACTTAATTACAGTCTGTGAAGAACTCTTCCAGTTCATTGCAGGGGATTCTACTTGGAATTCTTATTGTGTAAGTTTACAGAGACAGTCATGCCAGAAAAAAAATATTTTCTCACCTGAAACTGTTATTCTTTAAGATGTTTGTATGCATATTCAAAACTCTCTCCCATCACCATCCATCTCAAAATCTTATATAACTGCTGGGCTACAGCATTTTAGAGAAACTGAGAATTAGAAATATGGTCTGCCTCTTTTATTACTCTGTGGATAGCAGACAGAGGAGGGCATGGGGAAGTGTCTTAATGGAAATTGCCAAATTTAAAACAGTTGGAGTACCAATGCTAGTGTATTGGTAACTGCAGTGTGTACTAATATATATATATATACCTCTACAGTAAAGATTGCAGCCTGATCTGTCCTCATATCCTATTGATTATTCCTTTGTGCCAGTGCTATACAGTTGTTGATAAGATTATGTGCCTTCTTTAACAAAGGAAGATAATATACTCTTAATCCACTTCTAACACAGGTATTAAGAAAGTCTTATCACCTTTTTTGTAGCCAGAACAAGTATAGGTACTTCCCTTACATTAGCAGAATTTGCTTAGACCTTTCCATGGCATAGATCAGTTTGCAGTCCCCAAAGTATTTTAAAAAAAAAAAAGTTTTTTCGAAGACCTGGTATCTTCTCCATTTAAGTGGTTATTAAAGGTGACCTGTCATTTTCATGAGTATTTACATTTCATTACAAGAGTATTTGCATCCCAGGCCAAGGTTCTTTCCTTATGAATAGTTCTCAAAGCAGGTAAATATAATTTACCTATTGTATTTTAATGGTTATACTAATCTATAGCTCAGATTTAAAAATCAAGTGATGAACCCCATGGCTTATCATCCTAGAGTCTACTTCTGACAAATTTCCAGCATCAGATACTTCAAAGTATTGTGTAACACACATTCAAGTAATGTGTAAGACTGCCAAATTTGCCAAGAATCAGTTAAACTCAAATACAAATTTCTGTCAAATTCTAATTTGCAGTAGTTAGTGGTAGTTGTTTTGTTTGTTGTTTTTTTATTGTTGTTTGTATGTTTTGTTTTGTTTTCCTTGTAAAGTAGGGAACAGTTGTTTTGCTTTTCCAAAGAAACAGATACTTGAATTTACAGTGAATTAACAGAGGGGGACCAGTCACAATAGGAGAGCATTACCACTGCCTGATCCATTGTAGACCCCACTGCACTTCGTTGATCAGTTTATGTGCTGATTTCAGCTGGGGTAGAATTAATTGTCTTCGTAGTGGCTAGTATGGAGCTGTGCTTTGGATTTGTGCTGAACACAGGGTGGAGAATACAGAGATATTTTTGTTATTAGAGCAGTGATTACACAGATCCAAGGCCTTTTCTGCTTTTTGTACAGCCATACTGGCAAGGAAGTTGGGAGTACATGGGAAGCTGGGAGGAGACACAGCTGGGACAGGAGACCCCAAGTGACCAAAAGGATATCCCAGACCATATGAGATCATGCTCAGTATATAAAGTGGAGAGAAGAAGGAGGAAGGGGGAGACATTTGGAGGGATGGCATTTGTCTTCCTAAGTAACCCTTACACGTGACGGGGCCCTGCTTTCCTGGAGGTGGTTGAACATCTGCCTACCCATGGGAAGCAGTGAATTAATTCCTTCTTTTACTTTGCTTGTTTGTGTGGGTTCTGCTTTTCCTGTTAAACTGTCTTTATCTCAACCCATGAGTTTTCCAGCTTTTACCCCTCTGATCCTCTCCCCGGTCTCGCTTGTGGGGGACTGAGTGACCCACTGCGTGGGGCTTGATTGCTGGCTGGGGTTAAACCATGACAGTGTAGAAAGTGATTAGTTTTTCAGTGATGTAGAAGTCAGGTCTAATTCCTCCACTGACATCAAGACAGTGAGAATTCCCCTAAAGGAATTAAATTCTCTGTTATTTCTGTCAAGAACCCCTATTATGTGTTGCCTGTGTAGGATAGAATGAATTGGCTGGTACAATCTACTTCCGTAGAAGTTATTCTTAGCTCTCATCTTCTTTTGTAGCTCTTTTGAAATGTTCCATGGCTATGAATATCACAGGTTATTAATAATACATGTGAGAAAGGTAAACATTCCAATTAACCAGTTAGTACTATGTGTGTAATCAAAGTGTCTCTGTGTTCTTGCACTGAAGGAATAAATAAGTTTGCTAGATTTTTGTTTTATATTTTGTGTTTTTTGAGAATATTCTGTTATATCTCTCAATGCTAAAGCTAGCATTGCTTTTATTTCAATGGATTTGGTCTCTCCAGATTTGTCACCTGTGTCCAGAATATTTCTTTTTCTGAGCTCAGATGTTCTTTAAAGAACACAATTACAAATGGCAGTACACAGTTATTTTCTAAGTGTTCCTTTTTATTTTCTATTATATTTTTAAATTTTTATTTGTTTTATGTTTTGGTTTGACATCTCCAAGTCTAATAATCGATAAAGAGCTGAGAAACACATCCTAAGAAAACATATTTGCCATACTACTTCAAAGCATTAGTCTGTCTTAACCAATATTATGCTTCTAGTTGTAAATGCCAATGTATCATTATCGTTTATCCATTTTCTTAAGAAAGATGGCTTTTTGCTGTGCTTAATTCCATCTTTGGAATTAGATTTTGTGCTATATTCCAGAGGATGCCCTTAACCTTGGTGATTTGTTTAGTATGGCTCATTAGTATTTTGAAGTCTTAAAGAAACAGTTTTTTGAATTGCTTTATTATGTTTATTGTAAAACATTCCTATAAATTCATATTTGCTTCTGACTCAAATTTGGTCAAGAATAACACCTCTGCTGGTGTCAGAAATCATATATGGATTATCAAATATATGAGGAAGTGCTAATTTTTTTCCCCTCACTATGTTACTGTTTTTATTCAGAGATTGTGAAACATTCTTTCTTATGGTTTACATGCAAAGAGAAAAAAATCCTTTAATATTTAAACTTTTGACATTACTGTGCTTTCACTGGGAAAATATGTAAAGCCTTCTGCATATATCTGTACATTTTCTTGGTGATCATAAATAGCTTCTGTGTGACTTGACAGCTTGGATGTTCCCTCCTGAATTAAGTTCAGGCCATTTGTTGGGTAGCAAGGGGAAACTCATATGACAGATGCCTACACTGGCAAACCTAGGAAAGTTCTAACAGCACAGGAGTTACTTTTCAGGAATTATTCCTCTGTTAACAAAAGTCCATTTTCCTCCAGATAATTCAAAGAGTGTTTATTAGTCTAGTTCTAAAGTTATTTTTAGATAAGGTGTAATACAGAAGCTGTCCAAACAGACTTACATTTTAAAATATTTCTGTATAAGTATTTTGAATTTTCTATGGATTTATGTATTTTAAAAAGTAATACTGTAATGTATGACATGCATTCAAAAATGCAATTTAAAAAAGCATAAGCCTGAACTACATGACTGCTTTCCAATACAAAATTTCTAACGCAAAACACAATTTGCCCATAGCTTCAGGAATTTATTTTCCCACAAAATATAAAACCTTCATCTAAAATAATATATAAGAATAATTTTTTTCTGAACTATCTCTATTCTGAACAAATGAATATGTGTGCTAAGCAACAGCAAGAGGTTCTTGATAGAAAATAAAAGTATTCTTGGCTGTAAGTAGCCTTTAAGAATTTGTCAGTATTGTCCATATCAGATACTGCTTCCAATTAAAATGAAAATGTAAACATCTAAAAAAAAAAGTGTGGAAAAAATGCACCAAATCCTTACATACTTATTTTCACAGGAATAGAAAATAATTTACATAATTCTTTCCATTCCTATTCTCACACAATTGAATGATAAAGCTAATAAATGCCCTTTCCCTGTGTGGACTCATAATTACCACTGTATCAGCTGAAACAGCATTCCTGTATGTAAAGCTGCAGCACTACCTGGCTGCATTATTGACATTTTGGAGACTAAATTGCACTTTTGTACTAGAAACTGCCTGGTAAAAGAAAAGGATGTGAAAATGGCTACATCACTAAGGAAACTAAAACTTTAAAATGAGAGTAGGATGGCCTAGGTCAGATAAGTACTTTTGTGAAATACAGGCTGCCTATGAGACCCAGAGAGCAAAAAGGTTCAGCAAGGGAAGAAACAAAGCCATTAGCAAATAAGGTTTGCTCATATAAATGCAGAACATCTACCTCTAAGTAAAACTAAGTCCAGGAAGTCAATGTGTGTTTTAAACTGACTGTATTCTTATAATATATTTTTTTTTATTTTACATCTATATAAAATATACTTTGAGCTAAGGAGCCAGGAACTACAACAGATATATTTTATATATATATATATATATATACTAATATATTATATATATATATATAGTAGCATACTCACTACAGTGGTACCTAGAAGCTCATCTGTTCTGTGCTCAGTATCTGACAGTGTTCATCTAACACAAATGAAAAAGCTGCTGTATAATTTTTCCCCCTATGAATTGATGACATCTACCTCAGCAGCAGGAAATCTCTATCTTAAGTTTTCAGTTTCAGTGAATAGTCAGAGTGCATATGCATTTTTCCTTTCCATATGACCAGCCTGTTTCTTCGTCTTTCACACTGAATCATGTTTGGGAAACAAAGAAAACAGGACAAAGAAGGAGAGTTCATCTTAAATTTTCTCAGTTCTACAAAAATGTATTCATTTATTCCAAATATTCTGTTTGGCTCTGTCATTACTTAATTTTGGGAGGAGGGGCTGGAATAAGATCTTTCCTTCAGTAGCTTCTGATAACTTATTAAGGCTGCAGCATGTTGTCCTGTTTCGTGTCTAATTCATTATCTCTCTTCTGTGACACCTCTTTTTTTCACTCAGTTTACCTTAAGTTCTTTGTCTGAGAACAGTCATAGAAGCAGAAATAGGTGATATTTTTATCAGCATGCTTGATGAACTATTTTGCCAAACTTCAGAAGAACTGATGCGGTTTAACTTTGCTGTCCTGAAGTACGGGGTATTTATACCCACACAGTAGAAACTTGTTCCAAAGACTGAGTTGTATAGCAAGTGTCTAAAAGAATAAAAAACTAAAACGTAGTTGTATGTGTTCTCTTGTTATTTTGCTTAAAGATATTCCTTTCAAATAGTATAGTAGAGTTTTTGCTGTAGCTGCTTTCAGACATAAACATTCACATAAAAGGCAACATGGGATCATTTTGAGGCAGTCAAGTTGAAATCAGAGAGAATTTTGAACAAGCTGGCAGTCCTTATGTCTGACTAAAACCTAAAGCCTTGTTCTGAAGCGTTTCAATAAAGAAGTGTTTAAGGCTTTTCTTGATGAGAATGTGAGACTAAAGATTTCTTGTCATTTGAATGAGAAGGTTTCTCTAGCTCACTAAATCATTTGGTAATACTTCTTCCCTCTCACCCCCTCCATCCTCCCCCCGGATTACATAGGTTGAAAGTGAATTTAAGAATTTTGTGATCTTGCAAGTGGTATCATACACAGGATATAAAAAGAGAAAAGCAGTGATTTTACTACATGAATTTCTACCTTAGTACCCAAATAATCACTTTTCATTCAAATGGTTTGGCACAATTGTCCTTCCCTATTGTGGGGAAACCTAGATCTGAGTTGGTGGAAGGTCTCCAAATTACAAAGAAGCTTTGCTTCCAGATGAATATTAGTGACATAATTTGCAGTGAATAATGGGGAAGCTCCTTTGTAGCTTTTTATAAAAGACATAAGTTGTGAATTAATGGAATGTCAGTTTACCAACCTTTACATAGTTGAGATCATTTAAAAAATATTACAATTTTTATACATCAGACTTTGGCTTTTAATAGCAGAAATTGTGTGTGTGCGGGCCTGGTTTTTTTGCTTGCTGGATGTAATATCAGCATTCCCATAAATCTTCTGCGTTGTCTTCATGCAGGAACAAATGCAAGTCTTCAGTATTTAGCTGTGGGTGGTTTTTTTCCAGTATAGATTGGTATTAAAATCTATTAAACATTCCTTCATACTTTTACAGGAATTTTCTTTTTGGCTATTTGGTAATTCAAAGTCAAATTCTTAAGAGACAAGACTGTAAGGGTCCAATAAAGCTAACACAATCCCAGATATGGGGGTAAAAACTGGAATCCTTTATTGAACATGGGAAGCACTTATTTAAGGGTCTTGGGGGCTTAACATGCTAATAAGGAGGCAGGGTTATGCCAAATAGGGGATTCCACAATCTATTAGCATTTCCAATAGCAGGGGTGACATAAGGGAAAAAAGGGATTTACATTTCTCGGATCCAGTATTTACATTTGGGGGAAAAAGGATTTGATATTTCCAGTAAGCAAGATTATACTGGGGAAGGGTGGTCGGCTTTTCCTGAAATAAGGATTACACAGGAAGGGGAGAAAACAATGGGATGTCTGCAGGGATTGATAACATCACAGTGAAGTCTCTCTCTATCCTGCTGGGGGAGATCAGGACAATCCACAGGAAATGAATGTCAATGGATCTTGTCTGGTCTTTTAGATGGTGTTTTTTTCCCCAGCCCCTGTGGCCCAAGGTTTCCTGTTTAATCCTAGCAGTTCCTTTTCTGTTGGTATCCACATTTCGGGACTGCAACACAAGACTGAGTCGCATTTGTATGTGGGGTTTCTTTCCTCCGAATTTCAGTCCTTGTTGTAAATGGAAGTATGACTACATATTATTGTGTTATTTAATTGCTGAATATTAATGAACCAAGTATCTAGTAAAGACACACATTTATTTATCACATCTTAATGGAACTTAAAACAGAGTTGTTGTACACTGTTCTGAAAGTATTAAGAAGAACCCGTAAAAGAATCCTATGTGGTATTTGGACTGTGAACTAACACCTTAAGTAATCAACATCCACAATTAGTTCAGCAGAAGCAATGTTTTACATTTATGATAATATTTGAAATATTAAATGGGATTTTCCAGTTTACTGAGTAAAAAAAATCCCCAAACATAAAAGCCCCCGTATGCTAAAAAATATATTTTTTTGTCACTATTTCACACATTTTCAGTCTTCTAAATTATCTTCAGAAGGAACACTTACTTCAGAGGAGCAGACCACCTGCAATTCAGTTCATTGTGGAAGCACATAAAAATCATCACTGTTTTTCAGCTGATTGCTTACCCGAATGCTGAGGTTTTTTCTTCATTATGAACTGGGAATTGTGTCACTGCCAGTGGCAATAATAAAAACAGTAGCCAGTGGACATAGATTTACATCATGTATTTTAAGATAAGGTTTTTTGTCATTTTTTTTGTGGATCTATTTCATGCATACTGTTTTTTAAAAATCAAAACAGAGTTTGTTCAGATATCCAACTTGAGAAATGGAAAAACCATCTCATTACAAACTAAAAGAAAGTCCAGGCTAGCTCAAATAAAGCAAACTGTCTGCTGGATTTTACTTTGATTTCAGTATTCATTCCAAAGGAAAAGATTAAATACATGCCTCATTGAGGACACTTGCACAGCTCCTAGACTTTTCAGGTGCTACAAGTTTATTTCAGATAATTAAACTGTCAAATCCCTGAATTTAGAAGTGAAAGCTGAAAAGAACATATTTCTCCAGAAAATTTAGTATTCTTGCTTGTATGTGGAAACCAGCTCATCAACTTTGCTTTCTCATTTACAAGTTTCAACTTCAGTCTTACATGGTGCAGGAACTTCATACAGGAGTATGCACCTTCATGCTGTTGTGTGTACACTGTGTGTGTCTTCATACACTGTTATACACAGATCTGCACAGTAAGGGAAACACACTCCATGTAGGCAAATCCTGTTATCTCTGTGAAAACACCCCTTCTACCTTCAGACTAAGGAAATGTGTTTTCTTGGCATTTGCATAGGGCAGCAATTGTGATATGGAGGTTCTTCAGAAAGTCTAATTTTCTCAAGAAGTAAAATTGTCCTTCAAATCCTTTCACTATTACAGTGAAATCAGTAAGATGTCAAATGCAACAGAGTCTTAAGGGAAAGAAAGCCACCCCATAATGAAGCTCAGAAATAATGTGGAATCCCTGGCCTTTTACAAAATAGCATATCCACGAGCCTTCTGTATCTCAGAGACTTCAGAGAAAAAGATTAACTGAGCTCTCATGGAGTATTTTGAACCACCAAAAATTAAACAGCAGAAATATTCCTTTCACTGTTTCCAAAAGTCATTCACTAGTTCTGACCTGGTTTAGTTTTGATAGCTTAGCTTCTAATGGGCAGACATACATCTTCCCTTGAGTTTATTTTACTTGACAAGCTGGGATCTTAATATTTGTTAATTAACAGTTCATTCTCTCATCAAAACTGCTGAGCTCACAGATGAGTGGCTAGTATGTCCCTCAAGTTGTGCCATACATAATTGTTGCACCTGTTATAGTGTCTTGGGGCCCTGCAAGTCCATGGGATTTAGTTAACTCTGAAGCTCAATATATTAGTACTCGATTTTTCTCTGTGTTTAATAAATTCTTTGTCTTGGTGTTCCGTAAGTCATTCCTCTGCATCTCAGTTGTCATAGTCCAGTATCAATTTTCTGATAAAACTGAATTTTTATGAGAGTAAAGAAGCCTTATGTCAAGTAATTAATTAATTAGAATTGTACTGCAATCTTATTATTCAACTCTTTGATTATTTTGAAAATGTCCTTCTTTATTAACGCCATGTTCCTCAAGAAAATTGATATATTTTCATAGATATTAAAAAAGGCGTATTCTTTTTATGTGACTGTGTGTGCAAGATTTCAGTCTATTTTCAGTTGCAAAAATGCAGTTACAGGAATGCATAATCTCAAATTAAGCAGTAAGATTTTTTTTCTGACCATTCAAAGTAAAAACCTTACAGATGAATGAAGGCCTGAGTTGAATTTGAAAAGAAGATATTAGTTAGGATATGTAGAAGGAATAAATGAAGACTTTCAAGTCAATTCTAATGACAGTTCATAATGTAGCCAGGACAGAATAGAATCCCACTGTGTTAGCTGCCATGTTTTTAACTAACTCCATTTAGAAGCACCTAGAAATAGGGAAAAAAAAAGTAAATTTGGGAGAAAAGATTTAAATTTCTTTCTGCTTTATGGCACAGGTCTGGGGTTTGGTTATGTTCCACTGTTTTTGCTTGCAGAATGATGCCTCCATCTTTGATCTGACACATACTTGGTAGATGGGTATACCAGTAGTAGTTCCCCTTGCTCATTTTTCTGAAAGATACATATTCTACAGTCCAGAGTTGCCTGATACAGCTAAGAAAAAGATGGGAACAAATTTGTACTCATTAGCAGAAAGACCCAATAGTCTAACAAAATGAAGCAAGAGACTATAAGTTTATAAAATACTCTAAATGCTTATGGCTGCAATCCCTATTTACTACTATCACTGCAATCACTCTTATCAGACAGTGAGACACATATAAATAAATTTGAGAAGTGTGTGATTCAGAATTTGTGACTCACAAACTGTTCCTAACAAATAAACCTCAGTAAAAGTAAGAAGACAGGGTACCAGCATCTCTGAGATTCGCAAAAGGTACATGATGTTCTGAACCAGCTGTCATTTAAAAAGAAAAATTTCTTAAGGGTTTTTTTAATAGATTTTTCATTGATGAAAACCAAATTCTTGAAATTGCAGGCAATAGGATGCCTTAGGCAATCAAGCATATCCAAACATGGTGCATGGAGTGACTTTTACTACTCCTGCTATTTAAAGTCCTATTTTCATCAGCTTATTAGCTACTAGTGATCCCCAAGGAAAAATACAATTAAAACTTAATCATACCAAAAGCTGAGGTTCTTCTGATTCAGCGAACTTGTAATCTTGTATATTTAGTAGTTTTCTTGTAAATGTCTTAGTACTGAGAATATAAGATGTATCAATTAGCTTCAGTTTGCAATAATGCTGCTCCTCCAAACTCAGATGGCAGATTTTGTCTGCGTCTGAAGATGTTAAGGAATTCTGGCTGGCAGCATTATTTATTTATTTACTTTTTACATCAGAGCAGAACCTTTATTCCCTTCAACAGTCATATTGCATAACCTTCCCATACCTAGTCCTGTTCTCCACAGAAGATTCAGACAGTTAAGAAAAAGTAAGTGTGAAGAATACAAACAGCTTTAAAAGACAGTCTGTGCGTACAGCTGTGAAAATAACTGATTTTTGTGGCTTTTTTTTTCCCATCTGAAAGCTAAGTGAAAATCCTTTGAAACAGATCTTTTTAAAGATTTAATCTCTGGGTGAAATCCAATGCAGTCAGAAATGTTTATTTTGAGGGAAATAGGTTTTTCATTTAAAAATATGAAAATCAAATATTTCTAATGAAAAAAATTCATAGTTCAGTCAGTTTAATGCGAGTACTTTAAAATTTTAATGTCTTTTATACTGTTTTTACTCCTAAAGAGAACCTGGGGCAAACCCTACTTCTGTTATTGCTTTGATAACACAGTAGATTAAAGAACAAAAAACACATACAATGTTTAACATACAATGAATAAACCTGTGTTTCAGTTCTGAGGTGAAATGCAGAAAAGTAATGGCACCAGTGACACTATTCCAACCTGAATCTTCGAACTTCTAACTAATTGCATTAGATTAAGTTAATTATCTACTTGTCATTTGTGACTGCTTAAATTAGGAGAAGAAGAAATTTAAAAATTAAGAAAGTTTTTATTTCACTTATTGTGAAAAGTACTTGTTTCAAACACAGATGCTTTTTTTACAGTAATTGAAAAGTTTTTCACCAACTGAAATAGGAATATTTTTGAGGTCTCAATTTATTTCCCTTATTACTTTTCCTGAATTTCTGATCTGTTGATTTCACATTACTTGGGTTTCCATGTTCATTCTCAATAGTGAGGGAGCATAAACAATCATATTCAGAATCAAGTTATCTATTTTATTTCAAGATAAAATTTTGACAGGCTCTGTTTTCAAGGTACAAAAAATCTGTGCCTGTTCACAAGACCTAAATTCCAGGGTTAGAGTTTGATTTTGTTCACCAAGGGAGCCATTAGCTTTTTAAAAACTGAAATTTTCAAAATAATTAGGGAAAATAGTAGTTCAAAGAAAAAGAATACTTTATTATTATTTTTCATAGTGGGAGTTGAGAATAGCATCCTTACTAGCCACCCTCTAGGAAGAAATACAATTAAAAGACTCAGAGAGAGTCTTTTACCTTTAGTAATTTTAATCAGTGATACATTTCCATAAACACATTTTTTCTGTAAACAATTTGCAAGGGAATGTATTTCATGCTGTTTTAACATGCTGAGACCAACTTTATTCTGATACATGCAGGTCTTTTAAAACAACTGAAATAGGACCCATTCTGTGCTTGCTGGAGGGCACCATGTCATGAAGATTATAAAACTATAAACTGCATTCTCTCTATGACTGGCCTTGAGACATCTAAAATTACTTATTATTAGACAGTTTGCAAATAACCCTTTCAAATCTTTCATCTCATTAAAACTGTACATAGTTGATTACCATACAAACTGTATCGGTTTATCTGATCTTAAATACCTGTCTGAATTTTTTCACTGGTATGACAACACAGTTCTTGTAACTGGATCTAAATTTAAATTTAAAACAGTTTTGCCACCCTATGTGTGTTCTAGTCTTAAACTTCAGGTGTGTGATCACAGAGATCATGATGTCAGAGGTGTTCTGACATGCATGAAAATTTGGTTTTCCTGGCCTAATCATCAGGTTCATTCTTCCCAGTTAAAAGAGAATGGAAGGAATGTTCTTGACTCTAGAAAGACCCGTCTGTCAAGATTTATCCGATCTCCATCAGAGATAGTCATAGCTGTCAATTAAGGTATTTAGTAACACTGTTTCCTTGCAAAGCCTTTTGATAGGAAGAACTTTTAAAAATCACAGGGAATTATGTTCTTTCATTCAAGAAAATGTGTCTGTATGAAGAATTCCAGTTCTAGTGTTGGTAGAAAAGAGTTCTTTTGAACTGGAATGGAATTGCCAGTTCCTTTCAGCATTTAAATCTCCAACTCTATGTCAAAAATAATGGTTCTGCAATGTCTGGTAAGAGATACACCTCCTAAAGTAGTATCTACAAAACAGATGCACTTTCACAAATTTACACACAGCTAATTTCATATTATTGTTGTATCAACTGCGCCTGCTTTTTTAGAATCTTTGATTAAATCCTGAAACACTGTTTTATCATAACAGGTCTCATGTAGGTTGTGCTCTGGCACTCAGAAAAAATCTGTACCTTCCTGACTGATGAGAAAATAGAGCAAGAAGTGAAAATAAGTTGCTAACTCAACCTGGTGACTTAAGATTTCCAAGACTTCTTTCAGATGCAAAGAACAATCCAGTTTCATAATGTTATCAACATTTTTCTGTTCTCTGTGCATGACACAGGCACCAGGAAAGGGAGAAATCCAGAGACTACTAGTGATAATAGATAAATTGATAGCCCAAGTGCACTGAGCAACAGTATCCTTTCCATTAAAAAAAAGCAACAACAACCAAACAAACAAAACAAAAAAAGACTGTTTAACAGGATTACATCTTTCTGTTTTGTCTCCCATTTGTATTGGATTTTAAGTATCCTGCGACTACTAATCACTAGAATTTACATTCCTTAATTTATTTTTACTCTTTTTTGTCCTGAACTTGTTTAGACTGTGATTATGTCCAATGTCTTGCTGTTATTCTGGCTTCTACTAAACTAACTGTACAATGTTTTATCTATCTCATTCCATGTCCATCAAAGGACCATAGATGAGTCAGCATAATTGCTCCTTTTTCCATCAAATCCACCACTTTCAACACCTGCATACACTTATCATATACCCATATATATACATGTACATATATGTATATACATAAAGAATATTCAGGAGAATGTCTGGTTTTATAACAAGCAGAATCACAAAGTGTTTACAAAAAAAGAGAATAAACAAAAATAAAGGAGTTTTTAAAAATAGCAATTTTAAATTTCTATACTTTTTCTGTAGCCATCTGTACAAATATCCACAGAACTTAAAATATTAAAATTCTTCAGTTGTTAGTCTAAATTTTCTGTGAGTCGTATTGATAGAAATTCTTTATTTCACAGGTCTATCCTGTGAGAAAATGTTACACTCTACATAAATTGTACTAGGAGATGGATTCTTAAAATTGTATTACTTTTTTATTCTTACAAGACTGCAATTATGTTTTGTATTGTTTGACCTTTTGCCTTGCATTTTGTCATGACTACATGGAAAATGAATGTGTAAGTATTAATAAAATAACATTACATAAATTTTAAGCAATGCAGGAATAAATGATAGAACAATATTTAAGACAAAGGAAATCAAGGAATATCATAATATAATACAGTCCTTCCAGTTACAGTTTTGTGTTAATGTATACAAATGTATAATGTATACAAGGACAGAAGTGAGGGGTATTTCTATTAATTTCTTTTGGTCCATTGCCATGTTTGGTCAACAGCAGAGAAGAATCACTAAGTAGCAGCAGTGAGGAAGAAAAATTAAATTTTTCATTATTTTTTATTGAATTAGTGACTTGGCCATTGTCATGGAACTGACTAGACTCTACTAGGGCACAAGCTATTTCACTTCAAAACAACCTGATTGGAATGATTTCTTTTGTTACACTACTAGATGTGACCCTGTGTCTCAGTGGATTTTTATGTTCTATGTGACTGACTTCCTCCTCTCCCTTTGTGCACGTGTGCATAGTTAGTGATTCTGTCTATTAGACCAACCAAGTAAACATTGGTTGCCTTTTGGGAGAAGAAATATGACACTGGCAGTGGTCTGCAGTTGCTCCCTGTCACTGTCTTTTTGGGATCATTTTTTTGCCTGTATTTCTTTTCTTTGACAAAGCAAAACATTTTTTGCCTGGAATGAGGTGTAGTAAGGCAACAGTTATACAACTTGTTTTAATGATCTATTTTAATTAGGATCAAAGTTACAAAAAACAGGTTATTTTTTTCTAGGAATGTTTTTATTTTATCAGTTAATTTATTGCATTTTCACATTCAGTAAAGATGCTGGCAGAAGAACTGTGACTATCTTTTTCTATAAGTGAGTACTACATTTCCTTAATAACTATAGGCATGCCAAGAGTTTTATTGGAATCTTAGGGATTTAGGTATCTACTTCCTGACAATGAAATTTCCTACCTGCCATGGATTTCTAGGTTGCTGTAAAACTCTTATTCTGGTCCACATCTTTGTGATCTTAACTCTACAGGAGCACATGAGGCTTCTCTGGTTACTTCTGAATTTCACGGAAGTGTATTTGGGATTTAGATGTGTGCTAAGACTGTTACTGTTCTGCAGTCTGTTGGTGAGAAACACAAAAAGATAAAATAAAATTTATTCCTGGAAGGGATCTTAACAATAAATATTGTTCTTTAACCTTAATTAACCTAAAATGTCTTATTAACTTAAGCATGGATGCTTTGCCCAAGATATTTCTTCCTCTTCTCTGCCTCTACTTGTCTACCATCACCCTCCTCTGACAGAACATAAGGGCACAAAGGGCTAAAAACCCTTTTCTGCTTTTTAATGCACCAGTCTTGTTTATACCCCTAATGAAAACATGCCTTCTCATTGTCCATGTTTTCATGCCTGGAACAAGTTTTGTGGAGATGAATGAAATTATTTCACTCACTTCTGCCATTCTCCTTAATATCTGGTAATCAACATTTCATTTCAATGTCTAAATTCCTCCCCCCCCTCCTTATTGTCAGGCTGTTTGCCATCTAAAGGCTCCTGAATCTAGTCTTTATACTAGATTCATAATAAATCTGGTTCAGAAAGTATCATTTAAAGACAATGTTATGGGCATGCTAGAAATGTTTTGCCTAATGAGAGATTTTTTCTTCCCCTGCACTCTTGATTTTCCTTTTCTCTTTTCAGATACTATACTCCAGCACCTTCATAAATCTTTTCCTTTAAATCTAAATCACTCACTCTACCTTAATTTTCCATAATTTGATTCAAGGTCATTTCCTGTTGTCATTATCTGTCCAACTTTTCTTCTGCCATTCAATATTCATTTTAAAAAGCTTTTCTTTTACACAGTAGCTCTCATGTGTGTTTGTTAATGTATCAGATTTCTGTAAATCTGTTCAATTCATTAATAATTACATTATTGTTCATAAAGTGAAAGCTTCTTTATTGCTATCCTACTGCTCATATATTTGAGAACACCACCAAGGATTAAAATATAATCACTCTACATTACCATGCAATCCTGCTATTTAAAATGGTAGCTTTCAAAAAACACAGAACAGTCATAAAACCAGATCTTTTTAATAGTGCATGTTTACTTTTGATAAACATCATGCTTGCTATTTTACATAAGAATACGAAATAATATTTTTTTTAAAAAATAAGAAAAAGAAGATAAACTTTTCAATAGCACTGTTTGTTTTTGTGGAGAGAGTTCTTGTCAAGCAGTATTTGATTATTTTAAGAAAGCTGTATCTTTACTCATTAAGGAAATAAGAAAGGTCAGTTTGCTTGGCTCATTGTGAGGTAAGATACCTCATTGTGAGGTATCTTATTTATATTAACTATAGTACATATAGTATTTAAACCACATACACTGCACATTCATACGAGAAATATTTCTATATTTCTATTCTTGTACATATTGAAAGACAGAGAACTCCTAGGGTGCCCCTATAGCAAATATAGAACTGTAAAATGGGTAGTTTAGCTCCTTTTAAATAACTAGGGTTTTATAAATAGCTTTGCTATTGACTGGTTGATAAATGTTTCTTTGTTTTCTATGTGCTTTTAGATAGTTAAAACTTTGTGTGTGTGTTTTGGACAGTTTTTTGTGGAATGTAAATGCAATACTTTTAGATTGCACATATGAACAGTTTATCAGTAGATTTTCTGCTTGCAAATATAGTACACATGTATGTTAGGAAATTGGTGTGCTATACTGAAGAATACAAAGAAAAATTATTACAAAAAAAAAGAAAGGAAAAAGATTCTATAGTTAAAAATGTGTAGAATGAAAAATGAACGGACTGATGACAAGATCCATCTTTCCTAAAACTAATTTTGGGGTAAAACATCAAAATTGGGAGGTTTTTTCACTCTTTTCAATAAAAACTTTCAAAAATAGAAATGTTTCCCTTATAAAACATACAACTTTAAAAAAAAAGTTAATTTCTTTGTATTCACTCTTGTTGTTTTCAACTAAAATCCTGAATTGCCTTTTCTAGTCACTTTGTTGCTTTCTCTTCCTAAAGCTACATACTCAGAAAAAAATGTATTACTCTTGACCAATACCAGAATCATTATAGAGAGTGTAAAATTAATGGACACATCATTAGATTTTGAATACTTTCAATTATTTTCCTAAGAGACCTGTAGTACACAAAGCAAAAAAACACTGACAAATTAAATACTTGGGGAAATTTTTAGTGCTAAATGTGGAGTAATAGGCTTCTGCCCCCATAGATGAGGTAAAAGCAAAAGCAATTCAGCAAGAATTAAATGTAAATATTTATATTTGTTTAAGGTGGGAGATTGTTTTTGCCTAAGTTGTGAGGGATATATTGATCATTCCGCTTCAGGGTATTAAATAATTGCCTCTAGAGACTGAAGAGGAATTCCATTCCACTATTCTGTTCCACTGGTACAGCAGTCTAGATATATAGTAGGCTTTTCTCCTAGGAGATACCAGTGAAAGGTCACTGCCTGAAGGAAGGTGACAACTGGAATTGACGGGACATCAGTATTTTCAGTAATCTCTGATTTAGCACAATAAAGTTGTTGGAAGTGAAGAAAGATCACAGTAATCCATTCATCAGTTATTTTTTATTTATATCATTTGAGTTCTTTAACCTTAATGAAATAGTTCTGATTCTTGAGTCAGAACTGAAAGAAAGGAAATGGAACAATGCAAAATAAAACTACTAAATGTAAATCTCTCCAATCTTCTACAGATATATGAGCACTTTTATTTGGAATTTGAATAGTGGTGATGTCATGGAATTGGCTGAAAAGAAAGCACATTATCCACTGCTTTGCATATATTCCCACTGTCCCCTTAAGAGAAGAACTGCTTTTTGTCTGCTGGGACACATGTAAGGCAGCCCTACATATGATCCATAGCTTGAGAGAAAAGAATCTTCTCTCTCTGCCTAAGGAATAGACTTTGATTTTGTTTCCTGAAAATGGTCTTGCACTGTACCTCCACTGAAATTCCCAACACCCAGGCAGATAGGTTCCCGTCTTCTGCTTGAGCTCCATAACAATTCCTAGTTCTTATAATAATGGTAGAAAGATGACCTAGCACAAATAGTTAATGCTGAAAGATGATCTAGTACAAATCACAGCAATTTGCAGTTCATGAAATGTTTTATTTTGGTTTTGGATAGTTCTGTGAGGACAAATCCTGTAAGAAATGTAATTAATGGCCTTGGAGGCAATATTTATTGTCTCATGTATTACCTAGTTCCTACTTATTAAGCAACACTGCTACTGTAATTTTGTTTTACCTTTCTTTCTCTGTAACTTAACCCCCGGGATTCAAGTTCAGAGAATTACATGAGAATGAAGAGCGGAATTGTGAGGTTGATTAGATTTGATAGGAAGAAAGAAAATTAAGTTGGACTTTTCCTTTATAACCTATATTTGTATGGTTATAGCAGTTGTGGTACTACATTGAGTCCATTTCAACATCCCTTCAAATTTTGCATTCATAAATATATATTAATGGCATTAAAATATGAATAATAAGCTTACTGGTTATTCTTAATTTGGTTTCTTGCAGAAAACATTCTAATTTTCTAAATTATTTTAACAGAAGAATTGTTGAATCCACTTTCTACAGCATTCTTTCTCACTTAGGAAAGAATCTACTGCGGACTAGATTTTTCTAAGCATATAAATGGCATTATGATTTTAATACTGTTAGCAAATTATGAAGAAGTTAGTTAATTGTCAAATGAATGTTTTCAAAAATATGAGATTGAGGGGGTCACACATCATTTTAGATTGTTGGGAAAATACTCAAATATGTATGCATTCTTTTAGAAGAATTTATTTGTTTAAACCTTTTATTGTTACCAATGAAGCTAATTCTGAGCAGTGTTAGAGGAAGGAATCAGACCAGTCTTCAGAAACATTCATGACACTATGCGAAAATTTCATAGTTTTTGGCAGTCAGTTAGTGGCAGAGGTTAAGAGAACACAAATGAATGATTTCTTCCCATCTCTCATTAAACTTATGAAAGAATGCAAATGCTGACCATAAGTGTATCAAAAATGAGACATACAATAACATGTTAGATTCATAGCTTTCTCAAGAAACATAGAATTATTTTTTTTTATGCAGTGTGAATGGAAGTTATTATTTTGCTGGATTTTCTCTAGAAGTCTGAAAAGTTAGCAGAAAAAACTGCTACGTTGCAAATCTAGAGTGAGTTATGCTTTCCAACAGATGCTGCAGCTTTGTCTTGGGCACTTTTAAACACTCATTCCCCTGTAATTAATTAAGTAAATTTTAATTTCCTTACCTTTTCCAAATAAGAAACTCCAGGGAGCACTTTCAAGAAATTTCAATTACTATATATTTCCTGTTATCAACCCCATTCAGACTGAATAAAAGGCAAAGAAAGGAGTTTGAATTTCATTAATTAATATAACCTCAATTGTCATATAATGGAAGCTGTTCTTTTGACCGTGTTTTCTAAAACACTATTTCAATACTATCTATGAAAGATGTTCTGTTTCATGCATCCCTTTTACTTCAACAATTTCCCTGGTCTCTGTCAGTCTGCACTGGGCTGTCATGCCTTGTTTTCCATCTATGATCAACCCTGCTTGAACAGGGGACCTGGACAAGATGACTTTCAGACATGCCTTCCAACCACAACCATTCTGTGATCTTGTAAAACTCCAGCCCCAGGAGCTGCTGGCTCATGGGATTATCTATGAGTTTTACTTTAATATATAGATATAGGGCTCTTTAATAGTGTGAGGAAATAGGCCACAGGCTTGTTCCCAAGGAAATTCTTTATTAATTCAGGGGAGTAGATAAGGGAACTTGGTTAAAGTTCAAAAGGACATCACACAGGCTAGATGAAAATGTTCCACTACGATACTAGTTCAACACATGCTATTAATCCACAACACTCAAGTCAAAATCCAACCAATTCCACAACACTTAAATCAAGATCCAATCCCTCCAGCTCCAAACCACCCTAAGCATCAAGAAAGGAGCAGAGAAAGAGAAGTAGAGGGATCAATAAGAGAGAAGGAGAAAGAGGGAGGGACAGCTTATATAGCTACCACTGAAGCCTTGTAGAAGACCAGCTCTCACAAGTCCAATGGCAGGGCCTCGACATGAGGCAAACACGTGCTTGGTTTTATTTGCTCTGGTCCCTGTTATCAACCCCTCCAGGCAGGGTTTCTGACCCACCAGCCACTCTAGGCGCTCCAGGCCAGAGTGAGGAGCAGTGTTCTCACTGTCCCTGATGATCTGAGCCTGGGTTAGGGGCTGCAGGACATGTGGTGTGTTATAGTTTTCCCGGGCTGTTTGTGACTGACAGCTACTCTGAGGCTTCCCTATATGGGCTTCAAGGGCTGCCATGAGGGACATGATGCCACCCCACCTTCGTGAGGTTTGACTCATCCCTTCCCCCTCCATACACACACACATTCCCCACAAGTTGGTTCTGACCCAGAACAGATTTTAATAATCAGCATAAGGCTGTAAGGTAGAAGATGGTATATTCTAGTGAGTTTCCACATTTACAGACATTTGCTTCATTTATATGAATGAATCCTCCTAACTGAGTACTCAGTACTGTTGAGATAGGTTATGTGTACATCCTTCCTTGTGCATGTATCACAAACAACTTTATGCTGCTTCCGTGTCCTCTGAAAAGCTTGGGATAAATATTTGGGGTTCGGGCTGTTGTAAAAGGGTACCATGACTTTGGGGTTTAGGTTTATGATACCTTTGGATAAGTGCCCTTATCTTCAAATTAATGTTCAAAGTGCATTAATTTACAGTGATCCAAATGAATGATGCAATTAAAATATTTGTGGAAGATAGATAGATAGATAGATAGATAGATAGATAGATAGATAGATAGATAGACAGATATAACTGCAATTAATCTAGTTGCCTGAAGAATAAATCTGAGACACCTCTGTCCTCATGCCTGTGGAGAAACTTACTGCATATACTTTCCTGATTCAGTTTCCAGGAGTTTAGTCTTGGTGCACACTTTTAATCTAAGATTACTGGCTGAGAGATGGGGGCTCTTTTGCTTGGAACATAGCTACTTAAGGAATCCTTCAGGACTGCAATCAACTTGAATCCATTTTGCTCATTTCCCTTTTCACTTGCTAAAGCACCTGTTCTATTTCATTCAGAAAGTAGTCTTCATAGTCTGCTTTTGAAGTTATAAAAGTTAGTTTGCCAAACCAGTTTCACCTTTTGTACTTCATGTAAGTATGTGACTTAACAACACGTTAAACTTCACACTAAACTGAATGCTTGCAGCTTTTAAGTGTCTCCATCTTTTCTTACCTGTCGTATTTCAGCTAATATGCCTGATGAACTATCTAATTGTGATTAATACCTGTAATTCATGATGACTGAAACTGGATATGATGGCCTCCAGGGGAAAATAGTTAGCATATTATGAGGTATTATATTCCAAAAATTCATCATTTAAAGACATTAACTTCACCATTTAGCAAGGCAGTGAATTCAGATTGTTTGACCAGATGGCCATTTGCAACAGCAGATATACATTGGTGTTTAAAAGGCTTTGGGACCTCTGGAAGAAAAACATGAGGCAACCTAAAAAAATATTTATTCCAATTGATAAAGTCAGAGTTAGAAAAACCATAAATAATTGCATTAGGAATCAAGAAAGAAAAAGGAAAAAATACATAAAAAAACAGTTGTATGATTTAAAAAAAGTATTTGCTTTGCCATACTCGGAAGCTAGGTTATGCCAAGGCAGCATGGAAGATGCAATATGAGAGTCATTTGAAATGCAGCATAATTTATTTGAAAAGACAAAAACCGTCAAGCAAACCAACAGCAGATCTTACGATACAGTGAAAATTCATTGAAATAGAAATACCAGTTTATGAACACTAGCAAATAAGTAGCTGTGTCCACATGCCCACTGAAGAACAAAACTCACCAAGAAGTCAGGGAAATCGGGTTAACTGCAGAAGTGCACAAACTGTGAGCGTTTTTAGTGCTCTTCTGGTTAAGGGGTGTTTCAACCTGATTATACTGAACTTCATTGTTTTGACCCACAGGCTTTCATGTACTAATTTTTGAAAGTCACCTAGCAATTTGGTGCCAGCAGCCTTCATTTTTATTAATCTCTAATTTATTAACCTATAATTTTGGAGTAATTTTTATGCCTTATTATACTCATACAATAATGCAGTATCTGACAAATACGGTCATGCAGATATGCCAACTGCAGTAAGATACTATTTAAAAATATTTAAACTTCACTACATAAAAAAATTCTTGAAATTCAGTAATAATCCTGGAGCAGGCTTGAATCATGAGGAAATATCAGTGCTTATAGACTGACACATGCTTCAGATTACAATAGAACCAATTCTGTAGATTTTACTGTGATGTGTGTATGACATGTATGTTTGCTATAGTATTTTTTCTTTGCAATCTGTGCACCACTGGCTTCTCAAGATTTTTCATGTCTACTTGAACATATTCACACACAAAGGAAAAAATGATTGGGATGCCTGAATGTTTTTCTATTTTTAAAGCAGTATTTTTTTCAAGAGTTTTGCAAAAGCTGCAACAATTGAGAACACCCACCCTTTCCTTTATGCTCATTCAGGTTTTGAACAAAGACAAGATAGTCTTTTCATGGAGTCTATCAAGCAAACCTGTTCTAATTGCGCTTAGCCAAGATAGTTAGAAGAAAAGAATAGAACTAATTTCCTCAGCTTCCAGAAGTCTACTGCATAGGGAAATTTTTGAGCTAGAAGTTGTGTGTTTAAATTTAGTAGTCATTCATCAATTTTTTTCTATTAATTTGCCCATGCCAGATCATATGTGCTTAGTATTTTCTATGTTGTGTCATGCACATTTAGAGTGTATCAGTGAAGGTTACTTTCAATCTTACTGTTTTTATTGTCCTACTTTTATTATTTGTGTTTTAGTTACAGTTTCAGTTCCTGGTTTAGTGCACATTTATAAGCTACCGTACTTTTTATTTTGAAGTAAAAAGGGAGCAAGAAAAACTGTTAACATCCGCAACCACACCTAGATGCATTCTAGCCCCCAGAGTCTTGGTATGGTGCATTAATTTTTCAGTTTGTAATTTGCCAGATGCATTTAATGGAACCAATTTTCATTACATCTGTTCTATGGTTCAAAGAGCTCTTTTAGTTGCCAAAGGGAGCCAGCTTCACACAGATTTGGAGAGGGTGCTAATGCACTGTATCTTGAAGTATTAGATAACTAGGGATGGTTTTATAGCAAACAGATTATTTTTACAGAGGCAAATTCTATATTCATGACTTGCCACTATTAGAATTCAAATTTAAACTGCTTAAGTCTCTTCCTCAGGAACCATATATTGATTTTCATGTAATTTTCTTCATAATACTCTCTGATTACTTATCTTTTTAATCAATAATATATTTCTGTTTATTGGTAAAAAATGACATAGCTATACATGAGTAAATACTGGTTTTAAACAATGGATATCTTAGTAAAGCTTTCTAATGAAATATTAAAAGATGTGAGGAATAACTTTTGTAATGTTGAGCTCTAAGACAAGACATTTTCTATACTGAAACCGGCTCACATTACCAGGATAACTGTACACGTTGTGCATAATTTTAATCCTTATAAAATGTGTAACAGTTGTATGGTATTAAATTCAAGACTTCAGTTGACAGCAACTTTCAATGAAAAGGTTTTTCCTCATGGGTTGGAGAAAATTTGAAATGTTCTACTACACTTTGAAGTTCTAAAGCATCAGCCATATGAGAATTATAAAGCATTAATCCTGAAAAGTTTCCACCTGACAGTCATGAAATAGCATACCTGTGTGAAAAGTGACTCAGTTTTACCTCCTCAGGCAATACTTTCCTTTTTTGCTGCTGCTTCAGAAATATGCATCATGTCATAGTGAGAAGATACCCTTGGAGTGACTGGATCTTTTTGAAATCACTGAAGTCTACAGTATCACTGTATTTATCTAAGACATTTCAATGACATTTATAAAAGTTGTTTGTACTAGGGGTTTTCTTCTAGTTTGATAAGCCATGTATGAAAGTTACTCCAAAAAAGTAATCGAGAACTTATTTTCACTCTGTTGTTTTAAACAGTTGTTGTCTGTGAAACTAAAACTAATAGGAGGAGCAAATCTATTAGCAAGAGTTCATATGCAATTTAGGATCATTAAACCTCTCCCAGCCCAAGCAATATCAACTACAAGCTAGCCACGTGGCCTCCATTTAGGCTTTACATTGATTGTTTTGAAAGGTCCACTTTTCAGGCTTTGGGTACCAAACAGGCAATTTTTTTCCATGACTAAGCGGGAAAAGATACACACAACAAAGAGTCCTCCAAGAATTCTAATATTTTGTCTTTTCTCATTACACAGAAGTTTAAAAAAAAGAATCTTAGCTTTATTATGCACTCTGGCAAGCATCAGGACAACAGTGATGTTTCCCCCTTCTGCACTCTGCCCCGATTTATATAATATACTAAGCTGATGACCACATTTACATTTTCCAAAAGTAAAAACAAGTCCTTGTAGTGGCAGTATTTTTTGTCACTGAAACTGATGGAAAGCATGATTGACTGTAAATTGCCCATCATGAACTAACTTTACAAAAATACATGGAAGAAGGAAGGGGCTGAGGAGGGGGGTGAAGGAGGACACTCACTCCAGGTCTACATTTCAACAGCAAGATTTGGTGTCAGAATTTATACACCAAGCAGAGCAGAGAAAGAGCAAGGAGAGCCTCAGAAGGGAAATTAAGGATTCTCAAGTGTGTTTGTATTGCATTAATTGGTATGGAGGAATACTTAATACTCACTTAAAATTCACTACAAAAGAAGCAGCTGGAGGTGTCTGTTACCCTGTGCATTGCCACAACTGGAGACTTACAAAATGGGAAAGGATTATAAAATGTGGTTATGTAAAAAGGTGTTTACCAAGTTTCACTGAACCATTTGGGCTTTTCAGTACAAAAATGCTTTCTAATTTCCTTTCTACATTACTTTACCTCCTATTTTCATTTTCTAGTTATTGATTTCTTGTATTTAGATGAATCTGAAATTAGTTGGTTTTATGCAATAAGTGTCATAGTATTTCCCTTGCAAAGACATAAAAATACCTATAGGTTTAAATTTATTATTGACACAGAAAGAATAAATTACATTTCAAAATAAGCTATTTATGGTCAGTAAGTTATGGTCATTTGTAACACTTTTTTTTTCTTTTCTGCTACTGAACAAAGCCCGAGTACTTGATAGCGTCAAAATTCTGACACCCCACTTTTTTCTTGAAATTTGGCTTTACTATCAAAAAGCTCACCATATAAAGTTTTTGACAGTGTTCTAGTGGTTTTCTTTAATTTCCTGATTTAGAACTCTTCTTTTGCTTTTGCTTTCACCACTGAGAAGATCCCAAGTCAGATTTTTCCTAGAACCCATAACAGTTGATAGCAAAAATGAATTCTTAGCCAGAAAGGAATAGATAGCAACTACAGTGGGACAGCCTCTAACATCCCAACTTTGAAAATGTGCATGAGTAGTGAAATGGAAAGCAGACAGACCAGACTTTGCTCCTCAGTACATAAAATTGACAGAATCCATCCACAGATTCAGCTTCACCTAATGTCACATCCTGGGAAAAGTAATATTTTAAGGAATGACTTATGTAAGCAGGGTTGACCTTTGATATAGAGCAGGTTACATATTAATTTAAACATTAAATTTAGTGGTATGAAAGTATTTTTAGGAGTCTTGATGAGAAAACATGAAAAGAATAGAATATTATGGATATTTTCTCTAGATAGTACTACTTACTGCTAGGAAAAATTAGATGTTCCAGATGAATAAATAAACGGAGAGACTAAGGGTTGAAAATGCTCCTAAGAGACTACTGTGTGGAACACATGAAATATCCTTGCTTTTGTTTTGCTATTTTGTCTCTTGTTCTTTACAGCTAAGGTTGCCTAGGTTGTCTGTAGAAATATTCCTTGATAATTTATGAGAGGGAAAAAGTAACATCATCCATAGAAGACTTCTCTAGTCCTATGGAGAGCACAGCTTGCTCAGTGTGCATTTGTGATGTTCTGTCTCCTTAGGTGCTTAGGTCACTTTTCTAAAGCACATAAGTTCTAAATATACATATTATTCCAAAATACAATGCTCCTGTCTTTATAGTACAGATTTGGCCTTGTGATGTGTATGGCTTAGTCCACATACTGAGTTTTCATGGCCTGTCTGATTATAACTGAACTCTTGTGATTTAAAATATGGAAGCAGGCTGTTGTCAAAATCAAGACAATGAAAACTGAAAGAAATAAGTAAAAGTAACACATTGCTTTCTGCTGCTAATAACAAATGAAAAACTTGCAGCAGTTTCTTACCAATGGATGCTATAAATTTTATATCTTTTTATCATTAACTAGACTCAGTGACATAATGAAAGGTACTAGATACAACCAAGGATTTAGGAACCTACAATGCAAACCCTGAACTTTGAGTTCTTCCTCCCTTCTGCAGAAGTTAATATTAACCCCTAACATATAGCATCAATTTTTTTCCTGTGTCTGCCTTTACTTTCTGGCCCCAAACATCATTCCATTCCCTAAACTTTGATGGCGGGGATAGGGTTAGGGAAGAGCAGATTTGAGATTTAACTTTTAGGTTCTAAATTAAACATCCAGATTATCATATCTTGATGATTACACTGGGTTGTTTGTAGATTATGCAAGGAAGGGATGTGTGGTTGGACACATGGAAACACTGCTTATCCCCTTTGTGGCACACCTCAAGATTGACCATCAGAATTTTTTATATTTTCTGTTGTGACCAGTTCACTAGTTTTAAGTCTTTAAAGAAAGACCTAAATTTTGAAGTTAGTCAGGATGGGTCATAAATTAAGTACTGACATTTTCAGGACAGGGTCTCTTCTAGGTGTGTATAAATAAACACACACCACAGATTTGCATTCAGTAGTATTTTGGTGCTTTTGTGTATTCATGGCGCCTCTCAGGACATTTTAACTACTGTAGTCTTGTACTGAAATGCACATGTTTCAACTCTCATTCCACTTGAGGCGCCTAAGCTTCTTCACTTTGCTGAAGCTTGATATATTGTCATCGTGGAGATTAAAAAATGCTCAAAAGAATACGTTATAGTACATCTCATAAAAATAGTCAGATCTGTTGTAAGTTGGTTGTGGGATCAAACCAGCATTTTTACTCAAATTCTTTGGGATATGTGTTAGTGCTAAAAATGTACATGCTAAATCATCCACATATTTATCAGTTATGACTGTGACAGGAATATGCTTACTTATAGAGATTTTTTTGTTGCTTTTCAGCTCTTTCCTCAGCATTGGTCTTTATTTTCTTATAAGAAACTGTAATTACTTTCATCTTGAAATTATACAGGAATTTAGCTAATGTAGTGCATGTGCCTTTGGCTTGGAAAGAACCAAAGAGTCTGCTAGCAAACAGTAATCTCTGTTAGTTAGCACAGAGCTGTTCAACAGGAACTTCATGAACTTCTGATTTTTTAGTTAGAAAAAAAATGTTTAATCACTAATCTGTATGCATTTTAGCCTGCTATGTATTCAGATTGTCCTTTTAAATTGTTTCAAATTATTACATGTTTCTGTAACAAATACATGACAGGACATCACTATGGCACTTGACTGATTTTGGTCTTATGTAATGCCACAGGGAAGACTGTCTTATGTGCAACACCAAGACCAAATTTTAAGCCTTTTTAAGTTTATTTTTCTAAAAATTGTTTTGCAAAAGAAATTAACTTAGCTTCGCATAATCTGTTTTATATAAACAATATCACTTAATATTTCCCTTTTGTTTAGGTTAATCTTTAAAAGGTTTAATTATTCCAGTAATTTCCTAGGCATTGGAAACAGATGCACTATTCCTAAATTGTTTATGCTCTTCTTCCCAGCATAACTTCATTTACCATTTACTCTTCTGATACTTCCTGTAACTGCTGAAAATTTGGATACTTCTAAAGCAGATTCTTTTTAGCACAATAGGTTGAATTTATTTGTTCTGCTATTTTTAATATATTTTAGTTGTCCAGATAGTCTTTAGTGCACAGTCCTTTTCAAGGCTTTCTCTTTACTCCTTTTCCCATTTTCTACCATTATTACAATCTATTTTCCATTATGATTTTCAGTTGAGACTGAAACAAAAGCTCTCTTTCAGAAATCTTCCTTCCATTTAGTGAGTTACATTCCCTATTTCTTAGCTTTCATTGTGCTCCCCTTGCTCTTTGTCTACCTGAATGCAGCCTGGTCCCCTTCCATGTCTTTTGGAATACACCCTTTTCTACCTTATTTGATTCAATAGCTGGCTTTTGCTAAAGCATGCAGTTTTATGTAAGTATTCTTTGGTTATCTGTGTTTCCTTTCAAACTTTAATTTCTTTGCCATTTCAAGTTGGTCTGCCAGCACAGACTAAGCTACAGAGGTGAGACCACATAATAAAGTCTTTAAGGTGAGATTTTGCCTGATTTATGACAAGGAAATACATTATCGATGGTACCATAACTAGTTGCTGTTTGTTTTTCCCTTGTGTATATGAAATAAAACACAGTTTTCAGCAATGTCCAAGAAACCTGACAAAATTATTACCATGAATTTCTGTTCTGATAATTTTTTCATAAAAAATTTAAATTTTGCTGAGCATATTTAAATGACACTAAAAGAAGTCAACTTTCTATATTTTTTATTAGTAGTGCATTTGCCTGTAAACAACTATAATAATAATGACTAAATATGCAACAAATTCTCTTTTGCATAGTAATACCCTGAGAATCCCATTGACTTCAGGTAGTTAAAATTGTATGACAACCCAGAATCTGACCCATTAAAAATTAATTTGATTACTGTTAATATATTTAAATAATGTTGCATATAAGGAATGCTGAAATTAAAAAAAAATTTGAATCGTATTATGTTTAGAAAACAATTCCTTCCTACTTCAATGGTGCAGTATATATATGTGTTGCTTTACAATATTTTATTTCAGTTAAGTGTCTCATTAAGAAAAATCAACTTCCTGATTTATTATTGCTTTGCCAAGTAAATTTTAATGAGCGAAATTTCACTAATGATTAAAATCCATTTTCGCTTTTTTTATGGAGGCTGAGTGCATTGGTAATAGACATGTTTAGGTTTAAAGTTATTATTGTTCCTACATCAGTTACTATTTAGTGTATTTTAGAAGAATATTTTAATGAAATTTAAAGAATTATTCTTTTTTTAAAATATATTAATTTTGCTATATATTTTAAGTTTTTTAAAACTGTTGAACTGCTCCCCTACAGAAGTAAGTAGCTTTGCCATATAGTATATTTTAGTTAAACAATCCACATTTATATATATTTATGTCAACTGAAAATTACCAAGTTATTTAGACTTGACACAATACTAAAAAAACCTACCCTTTTCCATACTGACCCAAGGCATTTGCGTACGCATTTTGAGATTTATTCTTAACATGAGCTATCACACTTTCTTTTCCCCACTAACAAAAATATATGCATCTCTTTAATTTGATAGAACTAAACCCCTGTCATTGGAGCAATGTATTCTGAAATTTAGACCAAGGAAGTGTTCAAAGGACATTTTTTTACACCCTTTAGAAAAGAGGACTATTCAATTCTGCAGCCTAGGTCAGTTAATTTCCCACGTTTCTGTTTCCACTGTAGGGGGGTCTGTTTTTAAGTCATAAGGGAGAGAAACCTGGTGAGACTCTGTTGTACAGATTTGCATGTGTATTACTGTTAAGACAAGTTTTTAATTATAGGTAGACCTGATAGCATTAAGGTTAATTGTCTGCAATTGCTTTAGTTTCATTTCTTTGCAATGTATGACAACTGTAACTTGTTTAGCCGCAAGTTGTCTATTCCAACCTATTTAAATCAGAGGACACATAATAAATATTTGAGAAAGGTAAAATATTTTATTGTACATTCTATTTATAGACTATATATTCAATATATAGAATAGATTATTCTATAATCTCTTCTCTGAATGAGGTAGATATACAAATTGTGAATGATCATATCATTTAAAAGGTATTTGATTTTATCATTAGTTTAAATGCATGAATAAGTATTTATAGATTAGTCTTAATTTTTTGGCAATTGCAGTTGCAAGTGCTTTAACATTAATGTGTTAACGTTAGATGAATCTTGCATTTGGTTTCTATTTTTCTGATGTAACGTATTATAGTGGCATCATATCAATACAAAATATACAGAAAGACAAAAAGTAGGGTAGCTTTATGAAAAAACACAAAGGCAGGTAATAAAAGAACTGAAACACATCTCGATAATTCTAGTCTATTTTTCACTAACATATTAACTTATATGTCCAGCTACTAATTTTACTCACACTATGAAGATACAGATGAAATAGGTACAAAGACTGGGGTATGTTAATAAGAACAAGAGAAAATAAAAAGCAGGACGAACATCAAGACAGATGCACGCTTGTGTTGAAAGGTATAGGGGTAAGAAGAATATGGCATGATATAAAAAGGCATCACCAAAAAAAAGTGGGAGAGCAATTGGCATGGAAAAGAAAAGGGGAAGACATTGCTGTAAGACCCACACGTTCCTTACCTTTCAGCATCTGTTTTCTGAGATTGATGAGGCAGAAAGATCTACTATACTGAGATACAAGTTCCTCCTCCAGCAGCACAGTAACAGGATTCAGGAGCTAATGGAAGGACTGTTCAGTAAGGCAACTGAGTAGTCTTGAAAGTGGTGAAAAAGAGACTCTCTAATTTGTAGAACTCTCAATCAGTGATAGTTATAATTTCTAAAAATATTTTTGACTAGATATGATTTCTGCCAGCTGAAAGCTGCTCTTAACTGGGGAGGTCTGTTGTTGTCAAAGGCTCTCAGGTTTTCCTGATTCCTTGCTTTAAAGCCTGCAGCTCATATACGTGCAAGAGATATACTATAAGGAGTGTCTACATTTCTTTTGGTAAATCTGCTCAGTTGCCATGGTAGGTGATAGGTGACTGACTGTCAATATCAGTGCCAGCATCTTATTGATTGAAATTAATCTTTACATATAGCTCTTTCAAATTCAATATCAAATTCTCAACAGTGCTGTTTTTTATTATTTTCTCAAAAGATGCTATATTTTTTATATTTCTTTGGCATTGACTTAAACACTATTTAAAGGACATTGCCTCCTCAAAGGTATCTTTCAATTAAAACTTGGAGAAAAATGTGAACAAATCTTTAAAAATAGATCCATTCCAGGCATTTGGGATGAAAACAAACATTTGCGCTTTTTTTGGTTTTCTATCTTCAGAAATAGATTTTCCTGTTTCAACAGACTATAGCTAGTAGTTCCTTAAAAAGAATATATTTATACTGTCTAGTTTGCAAAACCTGGCATAAAACACTAGGATTTTGTAAAAAACATAAGATTCAAAAAGGAGGAGTCTTATTTTGAAAGACATATGATAGCAATACTTGTATGGAATTTCCTAGTCATTAAGAGAATAATGGCTACTCACATTTCCCAAATGCAGTCAGCCAATGTTTAGAGAAATCTTTATTAAGAAAATGACCAGACATAAAAAGTCCTTCTCTTGTAAGTGCAGGCACTTAATTGACTGCTCTGATCATTAAAATAAATTAGGCTACATTCTCCACAACTCCCAATGGAACTTTTATCTCAAGAGAGAATTGTAAAACAATTCACTGTTGCTATGCAAAACAGAAAACCATGTTTTCTATACGGTAGTTGTGCCAAAGTATGCACATTTCTTTTTTCCATTGTCTTTGGTCTGGCTTCCTTTAAACCAGATTGGTTAAAGTACATTCACTTCATCTCTCTCTCCCACTCTCTCTCTCTCCCTCTTCCTCTCCTTCTCCTTCTCCCTCTGTCCCTCTCTCCTCTACAAGACAGAGTTCAATGTCTGCTTCAATCCTGCTACTTTATTTTTGAAGTTTCAACAAAATATGATTTATCGAAGTAGTCTTAACTTTTCCATGTGGTGTAAGAGCTATAGATGGAGGCAGGAGTCCCAGTAAGCTTTGCTTCCAAGATGCCTCATCTTTTGTGACTGTTTAATTAATTTTGCATTCCCCATGTTAATGTTGTATTTCTTCTGCTTAAAACTTGTTATAGTAATACAGTGTAACCCATTTTTCATCACAAGAAACATAATCAAGCAACTGCTGAGGTAACTCTTATATTTCCATTAGATTTTTTTTGCCCTTTTTTTGTTATGAAAGATTCCATGTCCACAGTTTCTTATGAGTTACTTTGTCTAAGGTGATCTTGAAACTTTCTATTCACTTTCTGGGTTCCATATATATCTTAGAAAAGCAGGACTTGAAGGTATCTCAACAGATCATTTAATCTTCTGCCAGAGGCAGAATCTGCTCTGTTTATGTCATTCATGACAAACATTTTTCTAACCTACTCCTAAAGACTTTTAACCTCTTCAGGTAAATTATTGTGATACCTTTCTGTAATTATAGTTTGAAAGTTTTTTGTTAATGTGTAACTTGAGTCTTTCTTACTACAGTTTAAGTTCAATAAAGCTTACCCGGCCCAACAAGAACATGAAGAGTCCCTTCGTTCATATATTCTCTCTCAGTTTTTTTGTTTTCCTAAATCCATGCTTTCTATAACTTTTTTATTTATATCTTTCTCAAAGTGGTGTTCCTAAAATTAGACCCAGTAAGCACCTGATGTGTTGTCAGTGACAGAGAAAATAGAAGACTGATTTCATGTGTCTTGCAAGTTACCTTTCTAATGTTGCTCCCAATATGATTCCCTTTTTCATAGCAATAAAATATATGTTGACTCACATGAGTGTGTGATCCTCTGTGACCCCATATTCCCTTCTATAGAATTATCAACAAAATAATCCCTGTCATGCAATTGGTCATTCTTGCCAAAGTGCTATATCATCCATCAAAGGACTTGGTCAACTTCTTGATATCACTGCCTCTGCTCTGAGACATATAAATAACTTTAATCATGAAAGGACACATGCTTAGTTTAATATTTCATCTTAGGATTTCTGCAGAAGTATAATCATATCATATTTTCAGCCATTGCTATTTTTTGTAGTTTTACTGATTGTTCTGGAAACTGTGTGTTCTGTAACACTTGAAAATAATTTCCACTGGTTTTCAGAGATTTAAGGTTTCATTGAGAGTTGTATATGGATATGTATATGTTTATATACATGTATATACACACACTGTTATTGTTTGATAGATACTTATCCTACAGAAGTTACTTCAAAAAGAGGCAGAAAAGATGATAGTGTTGCCATGTTGTCAGATTTCTTAAAAGACTGATTATCATGCTTCAACTTAATTCTTTTACTTTTCGTTGCAGCACTGTTTTTTTGTAGGTTTGTTAATTTACTCTTTGAAATGCAGCTAGTAACCTTTGTACCTTTCATAAAAAGATAGTGTTTTGTTGTATTGCTACTAATTACAAGAGAAATTAAATATCAAATATGCAAAGACAAAAAAACCCAGATCTATATGATTCTGTAGAAATGACAGTCACAGGAACAGAGAAATGGGCCTTTTCACTTGCACAGTTATATTTGTTTTTATCAAAGTATCTCTTAAGACTTGTTGTATGCTAGGGAGGTGAATAAGTAGATACAAGATACTCCATCACCTTCCCTTTCTTCATGAATTTCATCTCCTGACAAAGATCTCAATTAGAAGAGTTTATAATTTTCATTAGGAAAGAGAAAGAATGACACTTCTTGGATGATTTAAAGATGTAACTTTGCACTTTACTATAATTTGATGTTCTAAATAATTATGTCCTGGGTTTGCTTTTGAGGTTCTAAAGTAAGTTGTAATCTAAGACAATTTGTTACATTCTTGGCTGTGATCTGTTCTCAATTTAAAATAATTCCTCTCATTTCCCAAAAGCAAGCTCTTCCAGGCAGGCAAAAAACAATGAGGCCATGAAAGTAAAGCTATTTTTAGAAAAATAGGTTAGGGGACTTATGTTCAACATGCACACAAAAAGCTGTTAAAATTTTGTCAGGCTGTATTCAGCTACATTAGGATGTGACTGATTTTGAACAGTTTACTTTGGCCCTATCAACATGAGGTTCCAGATTTAAAATATGACATTTTGTGGGTGGATTTTGTATGTATCTCTTCAAAGGCAACAGATTTTTCCCTGGAGACTTGTTTAATAGCCTGGAACTAGTAAAAATGTGGTTATTCCAGTAGTGGATTTGTTAGAAAACCTAATGTTGTTTAAATAGAATTACTTCTATTACAGAAGTTAAATAAATATGTGCTTGCCAGAACTTTAGAATAGTGCATGTGATTCGGGTACCTGTGTTTTTTTTCCAGCTACAGCTTCTCTTTCTCAGAGAAAAAAAAGAGGAGGGATCATGCCCCTCTTTTCTTCCTGCTCTCCCTCACTTATTTTTTCTTTCCCATCTTCCATACTGTAATTCTTTGCCCTTTCATTAGCTGTAGTATTTCTATAATCCTTCTCTGAGCCACTGAATATTTTAAAAAGGCAGAAAATTATCCAGGTTGAGTTTTGCTGCCAAACAAGTAGTAAGTGCTATTTGCCTTTAGAGGGGTGCAATGCTAACATGTAATGCAGAGGGTGGAATACAGGAACAGTTTTTAATGGACGTGAGTTGATCAGTTGATTCAGTGCTTTTTTACAGCCATAGTCCCACCAAGCTGAATAAAATTACTGCTTGTCCCTGCAAGTCAAGTTTTCCTTAACTCCATAAATGATCATGTCTTCAAAATGATTATTGGCAAAATGCAACTTTTATCTAACCTGTAAATCATTCATTCCTAATATATACTAATGTACTTTGTTGTTGTCACAAACAAGATAATTTAATCAAATCATCAAATAGAAGAAGTCATCAGCTACAAATAATGACTTAGCGCTCGAAAATTCATGTTATACCTCTTTGTACAACACAGTCTCTTTCTGGAAATTGAAGGAGGTGCAATCCTTGAATTTATCTGCACAAACATTCAAAATGCAATCCCAAAACACACACAGCTCAAATTTGCATTTAATTCAAAGGTATGACTAAAGTTAAGACTTTTTTTATGTATGTATCGTGGATATTGCCAGCTGGGTTTGGTTTTTACATTTTTTGCCTTTTGGTGGAGCTTTTTCCTATATTTTTAAGTTGTTCGTTTGCCTTTATTGTCCCTCTATGTCTTCTGTTCTTCAAGTGTTTTGGTTTTTTTGTTTATTGTGCATTTTTATATGGGTGTTTTAGTTCTTTGTGGGACAACTGCTCTTGTTTTGGCTTTGTATTTTTTCTGATTATTTTTTTCTTACATTAATCTAAATTTCTGGTTGCTTCTGGTGTCTTCTAGGGGCTTCTGCAGCTATTTTTCTTACTTTAAACACCTGGTACCTGTAAAATTTGACATTCCTTTTAAAAACAGGCATCTCTTTTTGATGACAGATGACTGTTGATTTCTCTTCTGTGATCTCATGCTCAAGGAATTGCTGGTAGTAAGCAATTGTTGTGTCATACCTCTGACACGTCAAGAATAACAGCAAAGGTGATAATTGGTTATAATTATAATCATTCAACTTTCAACAGAAAAAAATATTTGTATTTAAGTGGCATTTGTAACTGATATCACTGTACAAGATATTACCATGGCGACAAAACAGTCATTTTGGTTGCCACTAAAAAACATATATTTTTTTGGTACCAAAAATAACTCCAAATAAAGCACAAAAAACAGCCATTTTGCCAGATTTCAATGTGAAATCAGGTATTACAGCCCAGCTACTTAGTTGCTTTATTAACCTATAGCAACCAATTCTGAAGATGAAAACTTTTGAAATAAGAAAAGTAAATATATACTGCAAATCTGTAGGTATTGCTATATAGGCCTAATTCAAGAGGTTATTCATCAAAATGTGTTTCTTTCAAATGGCCATCCTCCCTACTTCAATAACAATTATCATTCTTCACCAAACATCAAAGAAATAAAGCACAGTTATAAGCACTGTAGATCAAAGAGGGGAAAACTTATCTTTCAAAATAAACACCTGACAGAAATGATGAATATTAGAACTTGAAGCCTGAATTAGAGTATTGAGCTAACTTAGTGGCTAGTGTCTTGCATAGTTATATAAGACTGAGATTTTGTAGTTGTTCTGAATTCCAACACAGTTGACAGACTCTGCTAGAAGTTAACATAAAAATGTTATTATCTATCTCTAAAAATTAGGTGATATTATTCACAGCTTTTCTTCTCTCATAGAAAGAAACATGAATTCATGAAGATAGGGGTGATAAATGGTTCTTGGTTTGGGAAAAATTGCAATTTAAGAGGTTGTGGAAAAGCTCAAGACTTCACTTAAAATAAATCAGCATTCTGAGTTTATGGCTCAGAGCAGTGAAAATTTCCCATGATACATTTCATACCTTAGCAATAGATTTAGTTTGCTTTTTGAACAGATTTTTCAGATCCGTCTAAAAAGTGCACACAAGGGAACTTGTAGATATGATATCTGTGTAAGCTGCAGGAATCAGAACAGTCCACAATTCTACAGAATTCATCTTGTTTGATGTGACCAAAAGGGAAGAAAATCTATAATTCTGCACTAAATAGATATACCTATGATATTTAGATTTATGAAACCTGAAACATCATGGCTATTGTTCATGCTGGAGTTGAACGCGATGAAGTGTGTCAAATGCCATGAGAAGGGCATAAGCATAGGTACATAGGCAGCAAAAGGAAGATGAGAGAAATCACAAGCCTGATGATTATTGGGGCAAGGAAGTTGGTGGTAGGTAGAAGTATTAAATGTCTTCTTTGCCTCAGTCTTAACTAGTAAAAACAACCTTTTGAAATCCTTGTTGGAAAGCAGGGGGTAAGTCTGGAGCAGGAAAGGCTTACCCTTAGTGGAAGAATATCAGCTCAGGGAATACTTAAATAATCTGGACATACATAAATCCATGGACCGTGATGGGATGCATCCATTAAAACTGATGGAGGTGGCTGATGTCATTGCAGATCAGCATTAGTTCACAAGGGGAAGCCAGACATTACCATCCTAGTAACCTGTGATGGAGTGTCTGGCTTGGTGGATGAGGGGAGTGGAACAGATATTGTCTATTTTGACTTCAGTAAGGCTTTCAACACTGAATCCCACTACATTTTCATGAAGAAGCTGTTAAAGTGTGGGCTGGATGAGCAGACAGCGAGGTGGGCTTAAAAATGTCTGACTGACCAAGCCTAGAGTGTAGTGATCAGTGGCACACAGTCTAATTGGAGGCCAATGACTCAGGTGTGCCCCAGGGGCCAATATTAAATAAAATCCAGTTCAACATCTTCATTAATGGCCTGGATGATTGGTTAACTGCAAATGTACAGTAAAATCTTTTCTTTAAATCATTATATTGTTCATCTTTATTTTTTTTGGACAAATACTGGTTTGTGCTTATTTAACTTTCTGATTCAATGGATGCCTTAAAGTTAAGAAAAATATAGTTTATTATCTTTTGATTCAGATGTCTTCTGTCATTTATATAGGCTCAGACTGTAAAGCAAACATGTCTGTCAAACTGTTTCCAGATAAGCAAGAGCAAAGACAGCAAAATCTTGACTGCTGCCTAAAACATCAGAGATTATTTTTAGGCTTTCAAGATTCACTTTTATTTTTAGAAGTATAAAGTCTTTCCCTTTCCTTTTCCGTTTTCCCTTTCCCTTTCCTTCTTTTTCTTTATTGTGTGGTCGTACAGTGATTTTGCTTGAGCTCATAATGAAGTGCTTTTGATCAGCGCTAAAAAGGTTTACTTGTTGAGACCTTAAATGCAAAACTTCTGATGAGAATAAACTTCAAGGTCTCAGAATGCACTTATCAGATCTACTGTATGAATAAGTGTCAGGTCCCAGAGCAGATTGCATAAATCTTTCTGGTTGAGCTTGGTGAGTGCAAAGCTTAATACCCACGGGCTTGCAATCTTTTAGAAGGTGATTATAATTCAGCACCAGCTTTGCATCCTGGATGAAGGTTTTCCCCTTGAACACAAAGTATGTTACATGCTTGTGTGCTAGTGATCAAAATATCCAGAATGTTGCCACTCTTGCAATTCTTAAACCTGCAAAATGATGTTAAAATGCTGCATTCAATCAAGTAAGCTGTAAATTCACTTATTGAAAGCGTAGTTTGACCTCATATGCCAAAACCTGATTTCAGTCATAGTATTTTTTTTTACCATCCTCCATGGTACAACATAACTCAGACATTTATTGAAAGTTTATAAATGGTATGTTTAAGATTTTATCCACACCACACTCAGGTGAGGATTGCTGCCTGAGGAAGCATATATGTACTTAAATTTTCCAGGTAAATGTAGGGGGCACATGTTCATCCATGCTTGTTTAGGATAAATTTGCAGTCATATTATACAGCTGTTGATCAGTAACAACATATTCTTTTATGATCTGTTTCTTTTGACTCTTCATTTAGATAATGGTCCCAAGTTTGTCAGTTTGATACTCCTACTAAAAAATTTCTATTGTGATTTTTTAAATTTACTGTGAACTATATGTTTTGCAATATCAGTTTTCTCCAACTCCTTCCTAGCGAAATTCTGAAGATAATAGATAACAACTTGTTATTGTAGCGTTCTTTCAAAAATACTTTTTGAAACTGTACATTATTAACCTCATACAAAATATTTTCTTTGTTAAATTGTGGTTCAGTGTGATCTCAAATTTTATAGAATATACTGCTGAAAATGTCCTCCTACTCTTAAGAGTGTATCATAAAGCAAAATATAGTTCAAAATAAATTCATAACATTCTTTTAGTAATTCTTCATGGGGTTTTTTTGTGATTACGAAATAACAAACTAATTTGCAAAATTCAGTGATTCACATGAAGTCTCATGGTGACAATTTTGTGAAATTTAGCTGACCTTAAACTTTATTATTCTGCTTTTGAATTAAAGGTTTCTGAAATGAAGAGGTTAATCAAATACTATACAAGATTTCTCTCTTATTAGTCATAAGGAAACTTGTATTTTAATGAGATTCAGTATTTTGTTACATATGTTGCAATCAGCTTCCAGACTTTGATCAAACCTAATTTAAACCTAGTTTAGCTCAACAATTTTGTCTTCCATTGGCAGTTAAGTTTTAAGACCATTTGTTTTCAACCTCAATACTTTCCTAGAAAAGGAATATAAGCCTTTTTGCTTTGGAACAAGTCCATTTCACATTCCTGTACACTATTGGGAGGTATTACAGAAAGCTTCTTCCTGACTTTTTGGTAACATCCAAAATACTGACTATAAGGTGAAATGAAGATCAAAATTTGTTACAAATATGTAGACTTAAACTGGTTTATCAGACTAGTAGCTGGACTCCCTCTTCTACTAAAAACAAAAAAATATTCTTAATAGTTGGAAGCTATGGAGATACCTTTGGAGAAGTATACTGATATGTGTTATAGTGACTCAATGTTTAGCTAGATCATACTGCTATGCCCTGTTTTAATTTTGAATGAATGAAGCTATACATTCACTGTATATAGTAGTATAGTGTGCCTATACTGTATCTAATACACCAGTGTCACATGGATATTAGGTGCTGCAATGTAGATAAATAGCCACAAAAAGGACACAGAAAAGCCACACATCACAGTGGTACCGTTACAAACACTTAAGTTACACTTAAAAGGTATAAGGTGGTGAATTAACTCATTTTTTGGCAAGCATCCTAATATTAACCGATGTTTACATTCTTACTATTTCCTGTTTATCTCTCTTTTTCTTGACATATAAACATACATATACATGCAAATATGTACAATGATATGTACAATGTGTGTGTGTGATAATATGTGCAGAAATATGCTCATCTCTTATTAAATCTTCCTTGGCAATTGTACTATTTCTGTTGCTGTGTAGAGTTTGACCAGAGGCAAGGAAAAGAATCATCACTGAGGATAAATCAATTGTCCTGTTTTTCTTCCTGTCCATCAAACTGATGAACAGTAGAAAGTTGTAGCACTTAGTTTTAGCCATAACAGTATTTATATTTGAATTCCATTTGGGATGCTGTAAGGAAGTTCCAGCAAAGTTTATCATAGTGATAAACTCTTGTGTTTGTACTTAAATCTGTATAAATTATTGTTATATTGATATAACACCAGTCAAACAAGGGCTGTAGTAAGATCCCTGTTTTCATAAAAATAAACATCTATTCCTGATTCCATTAGAACAATAAAACTGCTTAAGTCCTGATACCACTACGAAGGTCATGTTGTTCTCACACTGTTGAGAAGACTTTATTTCGGACTAACCATCAGTATTGAATGAATCAGTAATAATCAAAGTCTTTCACTACTTCTGTTTCCCGAAATTTCTACAGTTGTCTGAGGCAATGTTGAAAGCTAAAATGACCTTTTTCTGGCTTTTTCAACTACAGGAAACTATGATCTGTACTAAGCAAGTAAGATGTTTTGGGTGGTTTGTTGGGTTTTTTTCTTTTGGATGGGGAGATTTTTTTTCCCCTTTCAAATCAATTTATACTGTCAAACTTCCATAATAAAGGATTTTAAAGGTTTTTCTGTTTGCTAAAGGTGAAACTCTACTTTTCCTAAATGTGAGGAAACAGTTTTGCAGTTACTAGGACTGCTAACCATGTGATATTAGGGTATTGGAAACAAGTGAACGCCATTCTTGTGTGCAAATCTTTACACTGCTGCTTTTTCAAATGTTCTTTTATTACATATGCTAGCTTATCTCAAGGAAAAACATAAAAATATACAACAGATTTTAAAAACATAAAAATATCCTAAGATAAGGGAAAAAACAAAAAGCTGGACAATAGCAATACATTGATGTAACAGCTAGTTACATAAAAACTTGGAATGAAACCATAGTCTCTTGAGTCCACTGCTAGGCTGGCTCTATTGCAATGTTCAGGAATAATTATGGGGAAAATACTGAAATACTTTTTTAGGTACTTCTTTCTTTTCCCCCTTTATTTTATATACAAAAGCATAACTATTTTGTGGCACAAGCTCGGGCAACCAGGGCTCCTTTCCGTGGAAATAAGATTCTCACTTGACAGTAGTGTCCTTAGAAATGTGAACTGCGATGCCCCACTCTGGTAAGCCAGTAGTTCCGGAGGTCACACAGGGTAGCAGAACTGCTGGTGCTTGCTGGTTTTGGACTGTGTATGGAATAAGACATGATTCCTATGAATAGCTGTCCTGGCTCTGAATATCTAAATTCTACCTGAATAGCACCTCATTTTCCAAAATATTTGTTTCAGTCTCTCATTTAGTCAGTTAATGAGATCAGAACATCATGTATTTCCTAAAGATCTGTATTATTTTACTAGTTCCTCTGTTGTGACTTTGGATGCTATTGTTTGTGATGAAGCTTATTATCAGTTTTAGCATCAGGTTTCATGGAGTCTGACAAAATGTTAGGAAAAGAAACAGTAGCAATATGATCTGAAACTGCCTTCCCTTTAGAAACACTTGGAACTTTACATCAGAAAGCTAGTGGTATTGTCTATTTATTTTTAAAAATATTTTAAAAACATTTCATCCTTTGAGAATGGCCATCAGTATATTTTTCCCCAGCTGGAGATGGTGTCAGTAAAAGCATAGCACATTTACAGCTAGTGACAAGTTCTTGACTGACTGTAGCCAGCAAGGGGTGCTTATGAATGCAACAGTCAAACTCTTTTCCTGAGAGACTGTGCTTTTGCTTTACAAGGTCCAGCCTCTACTGCCTTAGTGATCAATTTGATATCTTGTTTCAGAATCTCTGTTTTGAGCAGGTACATTAGACGACATCAAACTATCCTCCTCCAAGAAGGCTTGTTATGTATGAATATCCTTGACCTTATGTGAGACGTTATGGATCTGGTTCAGGTAGCATTTTTGTCGTGTTGTGAGGGCAAAATTGTAGTTGAACTTAAAACTCCTGCCGGTTTTTGGAGCATAGGTAATGTACTGCTACTGAGAAAAACACAGAGGGGAAGGCAAAAAAGAATAAATCCCACTGCTTGTAGCTCCTAGGTCCTTAAAGCATACAGATTGTTTTGGGTTTAGTTTTTGTGTTTGTTTTTTTTTTCAATTTGGTTTGGTTTGCTTTATCTGGTTGCGGCTTTGGGGGGATTTTTTGTGGGTTCTTGTTTGTTTGTTTGTTTGTTTGTTTTTATATAAATGGAGTATTTATCATGTTTTCCAAGAACATGTTCTTTTATCAAAAGTCATTCTTTTCCCCCACTTTGACTAGTGTTTGCCCTTACAATAGTTGAATCTAAAGATGAAAGAACAAAATCCACAGAGTACATAATAAAAATCCATTCTGATTCACCTATATGTTACCAAATTAACACCTGTTCACCATAATCCTTCACCACAATTACCACATATCTAATTACATAGATATGTTGCTATAACTGAGAACAGAATCTACCTTTTTTGAGCTACTAAGCAGCATACTCCTAATGATAATGGTGAGTTCAGCTGCAGTGTTTATCTCAAATGAAACTTGGCCATTTGTGTTGAGCATTTAAGAAAAAATCAGTTTAGTGATCCTGATTCTTATATTTAAATTGCAATTGTTAAATGGGAACCAGATTTATTGTCTGATTTAATATAAAAATACCAAGAAAAATGTTACATTACAGTACTAGTAATAGTATACATTTATCAAAATTTATAAACAAGAGAAATTTGTTCATCTGTATTCTTATGTCTGGTGCATTGGTATGCACAAATATATATTTCTGTGGCAGTCCTTCTGTGATGATTTTGGTAGGCTGAAGATAGCAGTTTAGGCAAATGTGGTCGGTATGGAACAATCAGAACGGGGTTTTGAATATCTAAGTTAATAGAGAATCTTCAAGGACTAGTAAATTTTTTTCACTGTGTTAGAGTAAGTATTTTAATGTAGCTGTTGGTTAAATTCAAATAGGAATTTTACTGTAAATTGCATAACACTTTTTTATGACAATGTATTGTTATACTGGAATAAAATCCCTTCAGTGACTTCTATATGCTTGGTCCACATCAAAGCAAAGCAGCTTGTAAAAATAATCACTGTGACTGCAAATACTGTTTGATATCTATATTACTTCTTAATATACTTTACTAAAATTGCGCTGGTTTAAATTAAAATCAAGCCGTTATATTTTCCAAGTTTGATTTTTAGAAATGAATGAAATTATAAAGCTGCTGGCTTTTAAGACACAAAGATGGACACTGTCAGTATACCTAAGACTATTTTAAAATAATTTGAAAGATATGTAGATGAGGGTAGTAAAAGTGCTAAATATTATTTGGTTTTGTTGGAAGATTAAGATATGATCAATTTCTGAGTAAGAAAGAAGTACATTCTTCCCCTTCTACTTGATGGCTTGAAAATGATGGGTTCTAGTAAGGCAGCAATTCTAATGAGCATGTGGGTCTGAGTTTCCTACAAGTAGTTTTCTTGTGACAAGTTAAAAACATAACTTAACATGGCAGACCTTGACAATATCAAGAACAAAGACTATGAAGTGTGATTGTTGTAAGTTTCCCATGCTTCTGTAGCAATACTGAAACAGCAGGCACCAAGGAATGTTCAGTATAATTAACATATCAACCTGAAGGATCCTTCATATGTGTCTGTACTTCTTATTACCAAAAACAGAGCATCCTCACTATATTCTCTCTGATTACTCTGAGTGATTCATTTCCTACAGATTCACAGTGAGCTCCACTTCTGAATTAATTAGTGTATCTATATATGTGTGTTGTCTCTACAAAAACAATTCTTTTGGTCAAAAATTACAGAAGTCCTGAAGTCTTTCTCTAATCTGAAATAAAGACCAGTTGTTTTATTCACCTCAAAAAACAGCCGGAATAAGACAATGCCTAATACAATTTGAAGTTCCCATTTAGGCTTTGGTGAAAGTACAGGCAGCATAAGTCTAGGGATAAGAACCTACAGTTGAAAATATTGCATTACTAACCCCAGAATTCAAGTTGTCATCATTAACCTTGACACAGTAAGCATGATCTCACCACTGTTTGTTCTGTCCTAGCCTGCACTAATACATACATTTTTGAGGTATGTAGACTTTAATGGCAGCAAAGAACATTTTCCTTTGATTACAGGAGTAGGTGTCTTTCTCTTTCCAGCACATAGTAAACATAGGCATTGTTGTGGTTTAGGAATGGTACTCCCCAGATCAGTGTCCTTGCTGAGACTCTCTAAGCTTCAACACTTTCCAATGTGAATATGGAAAGAGGTAAATGTTAGAGAGTGCAGGGCCAAAATTTTACTACGTCTTCTCTACTAGATCAGAGAGTATGTATTCATTGTTTTCACATTAGCAACTCTGACTCCAACAACACTAAAGGATTAATGTATATTCTTCAAATTTCAGATCTTCAGATATGAATGTTCATATATCTATATAAAATATTCCATTATATCCAAGCAACAAGCACATGCCCTCTAGATGTAGTACCTAAGAGTGGTAGTGCATATTTCAGGCAATAAACTGCAAAATTTTACACCATCATACAACTTTACTCTTCAAATTCAAACAGACATTCTCAACATAGTTGTCTTAGAGTATGTGTGTTTCTTGGATTCCTAAAATACCATGGTCCCCAGGCAAAAACTGCATGAGAGAAAGAATTTTTCTTGGAAGTGGGCAATTAGCTAAAGAAAAAAGTATCAATTTCTTATCACTTAGCCAGTCATAGAAGTTACTGTAGTCTCTCATATCTATTTTTCATTTGTCTCCAAGTTATTTGCTAAGCATGAAAAGAAGAAAAAAGGAAAGAAACTTAAATTCACTGAGTATAGTATGTCAATGAGAAAGCTTCTGCTTCCTGAAAAACCAGGATTAGTACCTCCAGAGAAAAAAAAATGCACCAAAATCCAACTAAATAGAGGAAAACTGCTATCTAAATAAAGAATAATATTTACATTAGACATCTGAGCTGCTCACATAATAGACTGATTTCATTTAAGGAGATGATAGATGTGGGTTAAATGTTTAGGAAAGGTAAATTCACTGTCATCTTACATATGTGTGTGTTTCAGTGCAAATGCACATAGGTATATACATAACAGTAAAATACAAAGCTACAAGTGATTAGAACCATCAGAACTGTTCAATAATGGAGTTTTGGTACAATTAGCTTATGAAGCTCTCATTTTAAGGAATATTCAGTCTTACTCAGTTTAGCCAATATGTCCTAAGTTCTGATTCTGCAAGCTGCAATAATATGGGTAATCTCTTTATCCCTGCAAGGAAATGCATCATGTAATTTACTATATTGCAGTCACATCATCTAAACTATCTGGAGCTATTTTGTAAACACTATATCATAGAACTCTGAAACACAGAATATAAGAAATATGAAAAGCGCTTTTCTATTGTCACCGCATCATCCTGAATTTAGTTCAAAGCAGTTCAATTTGTACAGCAGACTATTAATTGTGGGAAAAAAGTGTATATGCCATAATCTGTTTATAAACTGTCCTAAGCATAGTTATCTTGAGTAATAAGGGTAAATAATAAATACCTCAGCACATCATTTCAATAATGTAACCTATTCAAAATTAGAAGTTTTTTAAGTAGACATTAACATAATAACAATTCACAATACACCAGAGTATACTCACATGGCAATTAATTATTTTGGGGAAAAGTTAACAGAGGAAAGAATTATGTACAGTAAGCCACATTATGAGTGAACTGAAACAGATATATTTAGCCAGATTTGTAAGGTTTTCTGTTAAAAATAGTAGCCTAAATGGTTTACTTTCTAAAAAACCATTTTATATTAAAGAAGTCTCACATTATAGATTTTCAAATGTCTCTTTCTCAGCAGAGAAAAATTGTATGTATATTTTGTTGTATTAAGCTTCAGATATTGGGACTCAGTTTAAACAGAAATTATTATTCGTACCAAATGTATTACAGAATTTTCTGGAGTCATTTGAAATAAAATCAAAAATTTTAGGGGACAAAACCAAGAAATACTCAGTAAATAAAACTATATAGTTCTATTCTATTCACTATGTATTTCATGCAGAATTGAGTTGGGAGAAGCATTTGATAATTCATTGTTGGAAAAACCCTTGTTGGTTTAGTCAAGCAAGAAAATTACCCCCAAAGCCCACAAGATTTATAATGCTTAGAAAACAAAAAGAAAAAAATGGCAACAAAAGATAAGGGCAATTCAAAACCTAATGAGACATTTTAGACCTCATTTACATCTCTAACCTGATGCATTTGTTCAAAACGTTTTTCTTACAAATTTGCATACTAAAAGCTTATTCTTCCCTAACCAAAATGATGATGAGATTTCCCACACTATACTAAAGTTAGCATTAGTTTAAAAGCAACTTATAGTCACTTCTAGAAGATGACTAGTGTATCATTCTTAAATTCACACCTCTATTAGAGCTGATAGTGCAACCAAATACTTTTTTCTTTATGTATGATGTCTGTAAATTTAAAACAGAAGTTTTACGGATCATTACTACAAAGCATGGTAATTGTATCACTGAATGGCCTTTTTTTGCTAGACAAGTCTATTTTTTTTAATTAAATGTGAATTAAAAAAATCCAAGCATGGGGCTAAATGTCTTTTGATTGGATAAGGATCATCTGGTGAGTAGTGTATATATGGATTTCCAAAAGGCTTTCAATGAAAATCCCTTGTCAAAAGCTTTTAGGGAAATCAAGCAGCCATGACATAAGAAAGGTCCCTGTATGGATAACTAATTGGTAGAAAGAAAGATGCCAGGCGTATGCTCACTGTAATCAGTAAAGCAAAGCGTAAAACTAAGGCTCCCTTCACCAGGTGCAAAGGTATGGCTTAAGGGTCAGTCTTCCAGTTCTGTTTATATTTTGGTTTTCAATTGCAGTTTCAATTTGAATTGAATTTTGGTATTTTCAGAAGTGGAATAAATCCTGCTGTTAAAATAGCAAGAAGTAACAGAATATCAGTTATTCTTCTTAGCTGCATATGAATTTTTTAATCTGGTTCAAAGGTTAGGTATTTGGGGCTGAGGTGAGTAATGGAAATATTTAATGCCCAAGAGAAATAATATAAAACATGTATATTTTATGATGTGTTTAAGAAGACACCAGATAAGTAGTAGCACCACGGGGGGTGGGGGGAGAGAGAAGCACGGGATTATGAAATTTACATGATTTCTAATTAAAAAACAATCTTAATTGGCAAAAAAGTTCAATAGAAAAATCTCACAGAAAAAAATAAAATTTACGCAATCTCTAAAACAGCAGCATATCTATAACAGAATTGTTACCTCTTTGCACTAAATAACACACAAGTTATTATATGACCTAAGTAACAAAAAGGTTGTCCTTTTACCTAAGTTTAGATGCAAATAAGAATTGTGAGTGTTATCAAATATTATAAAATGATGAAAGTTATAAAATGCAAAAATAGTAAGGACCTAAAATTCCTTTCCAGAGGAAAGTGCTTTTTAGGATAAATGCTTACCTAAGAATTGTTAAATTTTTTATGCTCAGCCCTGAAGCGAGAAATCTGTCACCTGAAATTATCTTATGCTTTGTGTGTTTTCACACTTCTGTTAACAGTGAACTGTTAATTGATATGCATGGGAGACACAGAATAAAGCAAGATTTTGGACAATATGCTGCTGCTTTCTGGATTAAAAACTCACACAGCTTCCTCCAATAACTGATAATAAGTAACTTTTGCTTTTATGTTAGCTTTTTACATCATACTTTGAATACATCGAAACTATTGATCAATTTTAGCCAAATAAAGCAGAGGAATGGGAACCTGAAAGAATTTTACTGAAAGTCCTCTTAAAATAGATGTTTGAGCAGAGGGGAGAGATCCAAAATGATATCCCAGTTTTATAGATGGAGTAAAATGATCTTAACTTATTCGTTAGATATTAGTTATAATGAAACAGATCATTAGTTATAATGATCAGAACATTGCTTCTTATAAATGTGCTGTTTATGGAAATATCTGTTTCCTAAACAAATGAGATGATACTACAAGTTTTTAGATGCCTGTTGCTTAGTACCTGGTAACATTACGGTTTTAGAAACCTTTGCAAGCTTAATCTGAGCCATTTGACAGATGTGATTATTATGCTAGGTGTGTGTAGCATAAATAGGTGAATAGATAATTATTTCTAAGAATTCCTGAGGCGTATTTCTTGAACTGCATGTTAAAGTATTAGACCAAGGTCTAAAAAAAGGGACTCAAAATATTCCTTAGAAAAAAATTAGGCTTCCGTGTCCATACTTATTTCAGAAACACCTCTTTTAGTTACTGCCTGACTCTGAAGGCACCTTAACTCCAAATACACTGTTTTTTGACCTAAGTAATGACAGTTCATGTTTCTTTGCATGAAAAAAATGCTTTGTGCTGCAAAATTGAGTAATATTGTGTCTAGCTCATTCCTAAGATTTCTAGGGATACTGTGGTTTTGTCCAAGGCCAAGAAGGCACTCAAGTCCAGCAAAGCTTCTAGGGTTACATCTGCCTTCTTAAAGAATACTGTAGATACTATATGCTACATGCTATTTCTGGACTGAGACACGAAATTAGAAACTCTTCATCTCCTCCTAAAGTTATGTACTTTATACATATATACTTTTGCAAAATTCTATTTTGCAAAATAGAATTCAAGGTTTCTTGGGCTAGCAAAATGCAAAAAAACCCTACTTTAAATTTGTAGCCTTAAAACGAAAACAATAGGCTGGAAAAATAAAAAAGGCTTAGTATTTACCACTCTTGGGTTTTTATGCAATTACTACATAAAAGTACTACATGTCAGCACCTTTAAGTTCCCTGTTTCCTCCCTCTCCCCAGGGCGATTCCCCTGAATAAACAGACACCCTTTTTTTTTTTCCCAGAACATGCATTAAACAAAAGGGAAGTGTATCCTGATGAAATAGTACTGCATAGTACTGTAAGGAAAACAAAAAAAAAGAAGGAAAAAAAAAGACTAATCTATTCCTCAGCTTTGGAAAAAAAAAATGGTTATAGCCTCAAGTTTTTAAGAAGTTCTCAGAGATAAGATGCCAAGTTGAAAGACGAACCTCATTATATTCCTGTGCTCCGAGATTTTAGGCCTCTGAGAGATGTTTCAAATGGCTTGTTTTAGCAATTGCCCATTATCTACCAGTAGATACCCGCACATAGATCCCCTAAGTGTTCCCCAGCTCAGTCTTCTATTTGTCTTGTGCTTCACTTTGAAGAAGCAAACTTCCTACGTCCTGCATCAGAAGACTTCTCATTAGGGGATCTGAATTCCATACTGCAGACCAGTAGTGTAAACATTAACTATTACACCATTTAACTTTCAGCTTTGTTAGTATCTTCTAGCTGTTTTGCTGATCAACGAGAAAATATAAGAATTTTCGTCTATTTATTTTATTATTATTTATTTTCATCTAATCTATCTATTCTAGAACTCTGTTCACTGCAGGAAATTTTCCAAGGTCTTGTGGCATGCAAGCATACCCTCTATAGGGATTTCAAGGTCTTACTGGCTTCACTTATATCACAATGGCCTTTTGTAATTCTCATGCTTTGTAAACCTCTCTGTCATAGCTATTTTCAGTACTTCTTAGCCCTTCTGTTTCTTTCCTCACCCGACTACATTCATGGAGGCATACAAAACTCAAGTTATTTTCTGCCCATATGGCCTCAGTAGGTTAATCCATTTCTAGATTGTTGTATGTCAGTGCTGAGCACTCTTAAATATTTTCTTGTGCATTTCCATCTGGAAGTCAACATCACACCTCCTGTCTTTCTAATGTCTTTCGTAGCAACTGCATAGATTCCTCAGAGCACAGGGAAGATTAAATTTGCCCCTTTTTAAATTTTCTTTTACTTTGCCTCTTTCTGCAGCACTGACAGCTACTGCATTATTGTTGCAGACATTTAATTTTATTTGAATTGTATGTGTTAATAGGTGACAATATTTCAAATTAATAAGTAGTAGGTCTGAAGCTGTATTTTCCTTTATTTTTTTTTTTATTATTGCTAAGTGTTGAATGATTGAGAGAGGACAAACCTGCATATGGGAATCTATGTTTCAGATTGCAGCTGCACTCTTTTTGAAGATTCCAAAACACTTGGAAGCTAATTTCTTTTTCTTCCCTTTCTTCACTTTCTTTCTCTCTTTCTTTCTTTCTTCTTTCTCTTTTTTTCTTTTTCTTTCTTTTTCTCTCTTTCTTTCTCTTTCTTTCTCTTTCTTTCTTTTTCTTTCTTTTTTTCTTTCTTTCTTTTCTTTCCTTCTTTCTTTTTTCTTCCTTCCTTTTACCTTCCTTTCTTCCTTCCTTTCCTTCATTTATTTCCTTCCTTTCCTTCTTTTTTTGTAATATATTTGATGTACCAGAATTTTTGAAATAAATTGAACATCAGCCTGAGCTCCAAGACCTTAAGAAACTTTATAGATTTTTTTTAATATCTTTTTATAAGTAATAAAACTTTGATAAAGGCCTTTTGTGACACTGACATACATTAAGCATGGCCCTTTAAATGTTTTATTGTTTATTCTCATTTTAATTTATTAATTATCTTTCTTTTTCTTGTTTATAAAAAGTTGACTTTTAAATCCTGACTGACATTTTTGTCTTGTCCAAATCAAGAAATCATAAGAAAAATATCTGGGGAAGTTATCGCTAAGAAAAGATAAAGATTTATCTATCATTTTGTTTGCTTTTTGACATCCAAAATTAATTAAACATGTTTAGGTAGATATTTATTTTTTATTTCTTATTCACTATTTACATTTCTAACATTCTAACACATAGAAATAGTACAGTGATAAAATCTCAATGGCAGAGGTTTATCATTTCTCTATTATGGTTATGAAACCAGGATAGCTAACACAGAAGAGTGGCTACTTTGCTTCTTTTGTCAACAGAGAAGTATTTTGTTTTAAGCAGCTGCAGTTTATGGTGGACTGCACAGGTATCCTGTTGTGCAACAAAGTGTACACTGCTTGCGCTGTAATGGAAAGTAATTTCTTTCCCCTTCCCCAATTCTCCCCCACAACCCTCAATATATCAATGTCCAATTGAAACTCTGAAGATATTTTAAGACTTTCCTTAAGCCTGGCAAAGGCTGAAGTTAAAACAAAGATTTCTTTTATCCTTCTAATCTATGGATGATATACCAGCCTTTTAAACATGTTAGCAACCAGCGTAAGCTGTTATCTGCAGCCTGCCATAAATTATACTAGGAGATCCGCAGCAGGATGAGTACTGGACAAATGCAAAGATCACAATTACTCATATCCATGTTCAGAGGAATTTTTTTTTTATATTAGCTTTGAGAATCTTTAGTAAACACTGTAACTGTAAGGATTGTTTTATAATTATTGTGATAACACAAACCAGTTGTAGACAATAAGTAAATTTATACTCCTCATGTGCTATAAATTGTAAGGACATGATTCTTCAAAAGTACATTTTGAAGGGGTTTTCAAACTGTGTCTGGATTTTTTCTTGCATGTCAAATATTACAAATGTTACATAATATTACAAAAATGAGCTAGAGCTAGACTAAAAAACTTCAAACTATCATGTATATCAATCTACAGCATATCTAGTTATTACTTGCTATTACTAAGAAGTCTATTTAGAAATTTTTCATTCCCTTATGAAAAATAAACTCTTCTAAGTATATTTATGGCTTTGCATCAAAATCCTTAACTGAAGGTAAGGTGAACTGCATTATAATTTATAAGTAAGCAAAAAATTAGGCAACAAATATCAAAAGAGCATTTAATACCCTCACAACCTGTAATCAATATAATACAGAATATAATCCTGACATTTTCATTCTTGAGAGTTCTAGCAAGTACCTTCATGGCTGTAAAGCATAAGCCTCTAAAGGTAATACAGAAATTTCAGAAAGCAGGAGCAAAATGATGCACCAAACATTGCTAGGAAGTCTTTATCTTTCAGTGTTGCCACTAAAAAAAATAAAAAATCATGCCAGTTATGACAAGATCAGTAAATAGGACAACCTAACTGGAAATTATACTGGATAAAATTAACACTTAGAAAAAGAGTGGGACTGGGGTGTGTGCTGAATGACTGAAAATAACATGCAGGTGGCTCAGCCTGCAGTCTTTCCCAGAATATCCATTACTGTATCTTTTGTCCTAATTCTTTTTTTTAAATCCCACCTTCCCTTTCCTTTCCTTCCACCAGCACAGTGATGAACTAACTATTTACAGATGCTGTGGAAGATACTTGTGCTACAGCACTATGGAGTTGCTATGATCTAAATCTCTTTAGTTGTGAATAGGAATGTTGCCAGTATTATTGTAAAATCTCATAAATTCTGTCAGCAAAACAAAAAGTACAAGAATTATTTATGCCACGCAGCTATATTTTCAACTGTGTTTTCCTGGTATTAAGTCTAAATTGATAAATCAGTGATGGATGGAAATAGAGCCTTTATGTAGAATGCTCCACACACAAACCCAACTCAGAAGTATATACTGTCAAGTGATTTCTGGAGGATGGGAGGTGAAAAGGGTTTGATTCCATAGAAAGAAGTGTGAATATTGTATACTAGAATTCTAGTTATCTCCTCGGAAAACCACCTATACACTGTTCAAGGTGCAACTTGCTGTCTAATAGCACAGGAGCATGGACAATAAACATCCCATGTCCCTTTCTACCTGCTGGTCTGTGACTTCTCCCACATCCTGAGACATAGGTTGTTACATCTGTCTCTCCTATTCAAATGTAGACATGATGCATGTTATAAATATCTTCTCTGGGACGGAATAAAAGTTTTATGGACAGTTGCAATCCATATGTTCTCAAAGAAAAAATCTTACAGATGAACTTGTGCAGTCAGTTTGACTTTTCAAAATTAGTATGTATTTGCCAAATTTTGCATGTTATTCATCATTCCTTTCTGTCACATCTCTAATGCTATTTCATATGAATCCTGACAATACTAACTTTGAGTAGTGGAAAAATTAATTCTAAGTCCTGTTTTGTTAGCATATTTTTATTAAAGTTAAATGACATTTGAAAAAACATATCTTTACCTTTTATATTTTATTACATTTGTCTTAATTAAATGAAGACGCAAATTTGCTTAGTCAGAGTGACTTACAAATATGAAGATCTGGCTTGCTTGAATAGGCAGAGTAGCATTTTAGAATCAATTATTTCTCATAGTTCAAAGAAATCTGGTTTAGAAGACAGCCATTTACTATTGTCCTTTACCACATTCAGTAACCCAGACTATGTCTTCTGCTTGCTAACTGTTGCTTATTAGGAGGGGTTTTGTGGGGTTTTAGGAATTAGGCTTAAAAACCACCAATTTATTTATCATAATCCGCTAAACAGATGGCCATGTCTTTTGTTAACCAATTTCATGTATGTATTCCCTTACTTTATTTACTAGAATACTACATAAGCACATAAAGTTCAAGCACCAAAATATGTCTGCCTTAGCAATGGAGACTTCCGTCTTCCATTGCTCCAACAGAAACTGTGCTGTGTAATGAAACTGTATTATGGTGGGCAGAATCGTGTGGGCCCTAATGGAATTGTTGTTACAAAGGAACAGTATCCAACAGTGTGATTTGCATCATGCTGTGTGAGCCGCCTACACTTTTCAGCAGTTGATTCTGTGTCTGTAATTTATTGCTCTAGAAACCATTATAATAATACAAGAAATGCTGTGGCAAGGAGGAGGAAAGAACACATCACAGTCAGACTGTAATGACTATTTAGACTATTTAAACTCACTCAGCTTGTTTTACATTAGAAAAACAAGTCCTTTTCAATTACTTATTTTATGCATTTTATTTGGCTTTCTGGTCTTGTAGTGGTTGATATTAAATACACTATTACATATGTTATGCAAAACACATCTAAATATAAGATAGTAAAATCAAAAATTTCCATCTTGAATAAAAATTACAAAAGGTATGCTGTTTCCTGCATAAGAAAATGGTCCTGTTCTCATATAAGTACTCCATAGTATATGAAATAAAAATGCTGGAATCTCTCTCAGTACATCAGCTATAAAAATTCATGGTGTTCCTCTTCATAAAAATAAGGACACTTAACATATGAACATTATGGACGTCTTCCTTATTATGTAGAAGGGACATAGTCAGGGTGGCTTTTTGTAGATCAGTCTTTTACTTAGTGTAGTGATCACAAGGGGGGCCAATATAAGAAAGAAATGCCTGAGGCTGCTAAGAATCCTTCAACGGACCAAACCAGTACTTCCATCTGGTGGTTCAATATCACATTTCAGTCTCAATTTAAGCACAGGACATGGCCCGTAATTTTTGTCCTCTGGAATTTTTATCCTGTGTCTTTCAGCACACAGCTTGCTTCTGTGTTTGTACTGTCCTACAGAATGAAGAGCAATTTTTTTTCAAGATTATTGTCCTTTTATCTTCCACGGGATAAAAACAATTTTGGTAACTGCATACTTCTTCCTCAGGCACCCACATTCTTTCTTTGACAGGAAGAAATTACTGTAAACATTGATGTAGTGTTCTGATTTCATTCCTTGTTCTTCTCCATTTCTTTGACTCAGACAGTTGTTTTCCCTCTCTATTTTGTGCCTTTTTTCTTAATTTTCTAAAATTTGTAATCTAGAGTGTAGGTAACAAAAAGGTTTTGATTCTAGAATCTTTTAAACTTTTTCTGTTGTGGATTTCTATACTGTCCTTTCTGTAAAGTTTTTTCTGCCTGTCACTCACTGACTCCACTCCAATGAACATTCCTTTTCTCTTTTGGCCGAGCTCATTTACAAATCCTAAATGTTCCTCTCTGTCAGTTTACCTCTTTGTCTCTTTTATTATCGTTATTCTTCATTCCCAGAGCTCTTTTCTGTCACATCCTTTGCTTCTAGCCTGCTACTACTTTTCCTTAAGCTATTTCTGCATTTCATTCATATTTAATGTTTCCACAGTTCTAACATCAGTATAGTCACTTCCTTAACCTCCCAGCATAAGTAATTTCTTCTGCCTGAAATACTCTTTTTTTGAAACCATATATTGCTTTGCTACCATATGCCTACCCTTTTCTTGGGAATGTTTAGCAGTCAATCTACATTTGCTTCCTTATCCTTTACCTGCGATGTGAATTTATAGAAATCTTAGTAGTTTTTTAGCATTTAGTAGAAAAACTAGGTACACAGAAGCACGATGTACCACACAAAACAGTATTGTAACAAACCTCCAGTATGGGGAATAACCACATGTATATCAGGATGCTGGTTTTGATAATTTTTTTCTGATCTGTTTTTGGTATAACAATACACTGTAATGTCACAAATAGGAAGGAGCAACTGCTAGCACCAAGCCTAATTTAATTTTCCATGATACAACCTGAAGGAAACAAAATGCTTAAATGCTAAAGCATTTTCACCAATTCAGTAAGCACCTCTTAAAAAGAATAGATAGAGACATTGAACTAGAAGCTCCAAGAGCAAAATTATATTTTCATCCTCTCTTTTATTTGGTGCTTTGTTTATCTCAGAGTTGCTTGGTGGAGTTTTTTCTCCACAGATTTGTTCTGGAAAAAAAAATCATTGAATAGTCTATTTTCAGGCCTTGAGTGCATGTATGAAATTTGAACATACTTTAGTATGACAAATTGGAAATATACGTAAATTTTCACTGAAGTATATATGTATACTGATGTCTTTTATTCTTCTGACAGATTAAAGGAAATTTGAGGATTATTATCTAACTGGAGACAAAGTTCATGAAATTACTTATGGGGATGTTGTATTCCTTAACAGAAGCTGATTTCATAAGAAGTAATTTTCCTTTGAGCACAGCACAATTAAGCAGCAGTTTTGTCACATTTTCCAGAACCAGTGGAAAAGTTCAAGCAACTATAAACTACAGAGAGAAGCAATAAAACAGTAATAAAATTGTTAGCATTATCTATAATTAAACAGATTAACAGCCCACATTTTTATATTTGTTTTGTTTGTTTTATTTTGGTTTTTTTTTGCCAAAGCATTTACTATTTATTTAGGAAATTACAACTAACAGTAATACAACAAGATAGTGCTAAGATAATTTAATGACCCATTTTAATGAGTTTTTGAGGGGTTTTTTCTCCATATGTAAATTTTTGAAAGTCTCGTAATTTATTTTTGGTTTTTTTTCTTAAAATGTGTCACTGGAAATGGTTTCTTTCTGTCTTTAAATCATTTACATATGCTTCATAAACAGGTGCTCCAGATAGGCCTGTAATTTTTCCAAATTGTTGTTCAGTCAAATGCATTACTTGAGCAGAGACGGGCTATTACATTTCTCTCAATTAAATTATTAAAATCCTATTTTTATGAACCTTTTAAAATTAGAAGACTTGGTTTTCAGCAGTGACGCCTAACTTCGGATTCTTCTTTGGTGTTTTGCTTCTCTCTCCACACTAAGAAAAACACTTTTTACCTCTGCAGGGCGATCAAGATGCTAGATATTTCATATCAGAATTAGCAAGTAGTTCACATTTTGTTAGGGGTGTTTAAAGTGTAAAAACACTTGCACAGATCTAGCCTTCACTAGTCATTTTCCTAAACTGTTCTGAGTCAACCCATGAACTTTTCATACACATCAAAGCTTGTTTCCAACTGGGCATTAAAATCAGCTTAAGCCATAACTGATCCTGCTTGATGTGGGGCACCATTTGCACCATTTCTAGTACCTTATTGAACTACTTTCCCATTTCTTTATCAGTAATTTAGGAATGTATGTGATATGAAATACAAGCATTTGAATTCCCTCACCCCCAAATTTTACAGGCTTCAAAAGATAAAGTGTGACTATACAACTATCTTTTGGCCTATTATTGCTATGTCTGTTGCAATTAAAAATATTTTTATCATGTAGTCCACAGCATTTTAGAAATTTTATGAATTTATTCTAGTACTTCAGAATGCTTTCTGCATTTTGACTTACTATTTTTTCCTTTAATGACTTAGTTAACTGAGCTCAGCTGCTCTTGCCTCTTGATTATTACTTTAATCCAATGCAGCTGCAGACATAGCTTCAGAACACTGATGGATGCCAACACTTTCTCTCCGTTTACGCAAACCGTACTGCCTAACCTTTAGTGTAAAGCACTGTACAGAGCTTATGAACATGAGGGAATTATGTCATCAGGTATCACTGTGACAGGTAACTTTAAAGCTGTAGTGTAGACACAGAAAGTAGAGCCTTACTACTATACAGTGATTGGAAGGGTCTTCCTTGTCTTTTGAAGGAAGCTGACTTTCAGTAAGCTGTGTTCATAGTCCTGCTTGAGATGCTAACTGCTGGGTAGTATAGCGCTGTTGTATAATGGCTTAATTGATGAGTCAGAAAAAAACCAAACCTTTAGTCCCATACAGAAGTTGCTATGAGGATAAAAACAATTTATGAAGGAGTTCATGTAAATACTAAATGTATTTAGAAATTAAAGTGATTCACAATTTTCACAGACGGATAATCACCTTAATTATGATATCATGATACAAGGCCATAGAGGCTGCTATATCCAATCTTATCAGAATATTTTCTTCTCAACCCATAAATTTATATGCATGTGTTTATCCTCATCTGCTTACTGATGCTTTTTTTAATCCACTTAATGACAATCAGTAAATACTTTTTAAAAATTAATGGCAATCTCAGAGCAGGTCAACTGGCTTTTGGCTGACCCTCAGATGACTAACAAGTGGCAGCATATCTTATGTTTCTAGATCTAGCAGGAGGAAAAAGCAAACATTTAATTTGTGTCATGACTTGTCAGGTCCAGACTTTTTTATGCATTCTGTTCACAGAAAGTTTCAAATACACAAGCTTTAAAGAATTTATTTCAAATTTATTTATGATCTAATGTAATCTGCCAGTGCTTTTTACGATACACCCTTTTGGTGGTGTAAGTTTATCTATGACTTAAAAATATATTTGTATCACTGTGCCATCACCTTCTCTATACTTTTGATTTTCTTTTGATAGGATTTTTTTAACTGACTCTTTTATAATGACCACCTTATCTTTTATACATTCACCTGTATCTACAGATATCATTCCTGTCTCCAAGGACTAATAATTGCTATGTGATTATGTAGCCTGTCTCTGTATTAACGTATTTTTCTCACCTTATGAACCATGCTGCTATTGTTAGTTTTAATAATGCAGCCCATACACCAGAAAGCTTAAACACATGCTAAAACCACATTTGAATGGCAGAGGCAATGATCAGAGCAGAGAGAAAACCTAGTGAAGATACCATCTTATTTTTATTATCCAAACAGAATGTGACTACTTACCAACTTGCTCTTTATCTTCTCGTAATTATCCATGAACATTACAGTAAGTGGGTTGTGAACAGGAGTTTTATTTACTACAAAGTGAAGACTGTGTGGGCCATTTCTGTGGTGTTGTTTTATACAGAAGTTCCAGTGGAAGCAAAGATACAAATGATAAAATTAAAATGGTCAGTCAGATGGTGAAATGTACAAATAAGACAAAAATTAACAAATGAAAAAGTGATCACCAGAAATAAGGAATTACGATTTGGATGGTATGATGAAACAGGTTTTAGTAATGCAGTTTTCATTGAACAAAGTTACTCAGTGAAAGGGACTTTGCAACTAGAAAAGAACTGAGAATTTAGAACAGACAGATAAGAAACATTGTATGTAAAACAAGGCAAGAGGGAAAAATAAGGAAGGAGAAAAGAAGAGAAAAATAACAATTTCTTTCATTTAGGGGAAGGCAAATACGCAAAATGTGTAAATTGAAGTACTGCTCCTATGAAATGTGAACATGTTAACAGTGCAAAAGAAAGAAGTGACTCTCTGCTTAGTTTCCATCTGCTTTGGTTCAGAAGGGAAAACACAGGGTTTTTTTAGATTATAGGATAATTTAGGTGGAAAGGGACATCGGGAGTCCCTACTGCAACCTCCAGCTCAAAGCAGGATCAGTTATGATTTCAGAGGGTTGTTTTTTAATTAATTCATGTAAAAATTATTTCTAAAGTAGTTTATAATAATCCGACATCAGAAGATGAGACCTAGTACTACTACTATCACAATCTAGAGAATCTATACCAGTGTGTATTTGGTGTTCCTCTGGATGCATTTACATTAACTAGCAAACATTACACTGATCTTTTAATTATTAAATTTTCTTGTATAAATGATACAGGATCTCACAAGCAGCTTTTTTAAGTCAAACTTCATGGTTTTGTATCAAAGTATGCAAGGTTCCTGAGTTCCAAAAGCAGGCAAGGCATCAGAATGACTCTCTTATCTCTCCTGTTCATCAGCTGTAAAGGAACTAGGAAATGGCATGTCATATCGTGTTCTCTGCCTTCCTTCTATATCTACTTAATGTGTAAATTACTTAAAAGGTATTCGATTGAATACCACGCAAAAGATGGAGAGAGAGAGAGAGGGCTGGGAATATGGGAAAGTTCAAGGAACAAATGAGATGTGCTGGTCAAAGCAAGACAGAGTCAGATGGCAAAGCTCAAGGGAACGATGAGATGATATCAGTCGGTGTAATAGGAATTGGCCTCAGATGGTTGCAAACTAACTATTGCCAAGGTTTTCTCTGTATAACACAGAATGTGAAAAAGAAATACTTTAAACAGGAATTTTAAGGACAGAATGGCATCTTCGTAGTACATTAACCCTCCTACTGAGTTCTAAAGCTTTTTTACAATAAATAATTACATTTAAGGAGTAATTAGATAACTTTAAAATGATGTAACATTAACAGTCTTTGGTTATAGCACACTTATTAGAGTAATCATCCAGCAGAATTACAAAAAGGTTTGCTTTTTGGCCTTAGCTCAGATTCAGAATACTCTATAAACCTTTACACTTCCATGTATCTCAGCTTCCCATATTTAAAACAGAATGATAGTTCTTCACTGACTGAGAGACACTTGTAAGGTACATTACTGCTTGTCATATGGTTTTGATGACAATCAACATAATTAACAGAATCAAAAATCATGTGAAAATTTAAAATTATGCAGCTTTTTGTTGAAGAGGACACTTGGCAAAATGAAGACTGCCCGTGTTATGTGGCACTGGTATCCTGTTACTAACATACATATTTAAGTATAAAAATGATAGAATTTAAACAGTATCTAAATGATTGATCAACACTTCTAAAAAGCAAATGAGTTTTTCTTTTTACTAATGACTGAAATTCTCTTAAACCAATGAATGATTCACTTCAAATGTCATGGCATAAAAATTCAAACAATAAATTCAACTATAAATGAAATTTTCAGTTGAAAGTCCACATGCTTTTCTGTTGCTGATGAAGAGAAACTGCTTTTGTTGTGCATAGAAGTCAATAACAATGAAGTTTTTTGCTTTATTTGCTCTTTGGCAGAGAAACTTATTTTCTTTTGGATGTTTCGCTTCTGGGTTTTGCACTTTAGTTTTGATTTTGTTATTTTTTCAATAGGAGTACAAGGAGTCTTTATTTTATGGTCTGCATATAATAAAGCCATACACTGAATTACCACCACTGACTATATAAAATATATTGTCTTCATGTGTTAATTAACAGTGCCATTTGGGATGGAAGACAACTAAAATAAGATAACAGCAAAAAATCCAAAGAATTCTAAAAGATTAATTTTTCTTGATGCTCAAAGGTGGCTATAGAAACTTTTTCTGCCATTGAGGCATATTTGAGATGTGAGAAACATTAACAATGAGGAGGGCTTTAGGTCAGGATCACTGTGCATCATAGATGGCATTATCTGCTGATTTAGCTGAGCTGAGAACTGCTGAAAAATAATCCTTTTTGTGCCCTTGTCAGTGGCTTTGGCCTAGAGTAATAGAAAATCAGCTTTACCTGAGTCAGATAATCATTACAAAATGAATTTTGTTCTTGACTCACAGAAATAATTGGGAGAAAAATATATTTGATAGATGTGATGAATATTATTTTAAGTTAAAGCTTACTGAGATGTACAAAATACTAAGTGCTGCTGGTAATTGAGCAGCTCTATGCAACTGTAAATTAGCTGCTTGAATTGAAGATAGATGATTACTAAAAGCACTTTTTCCCCCTAGAAAACTTGCAGTTCTCCTTTTCCTTAGCATTCACAAGGGGCATCCAGTTAATCATACTGAGGTCTCTCCCTTAGTGCTGCAGTAGCTGATTACCCAGCAGGAGGTGCAGTTCCAGCAGTGTAAGTCAGAATGGTGTTGGTTGTTCCCTAGGGAGGGACATCCTGTAAAAACACCAAGGTTGAGAACTGTCATATTCACAGCAGTAGGTGCATTTTCCTCAGAAATTAATGGAGCAAGCTGGGCAAAAATGTTTTTAAACTACATCTTCCCTAGAGTAAGATGCAAATTCAAAGCTCTTTTGAAGCATTGGAATGAAAGTTTAAGATAAGACTTTTTAGTTTTTGACATTGATGATATAGGCAACACTAGCACTACGAATATTAAGTTGAAATGGAAGATAAGTGGGGCAAATGTTATTCAAGGAGCTCCCAAATGCAGTCCTAACTGTTTCAGAGCTAGTTTAACTAAGGTGCTTGTAATTATGGTTGTTATTATTGCAGAGTACCTGTCACACATTTCCTACCTTCAGTTTTTTATTACTTGATTGACAATGCTAGGTTTTCTCCTGAAACAAGAGGATTGAATATAATCTTGCCCATTAGACTCCCATCCAACAAAAGAGAGTTTGAAAAAGGAGTGAAGCTTCGAGGTGTAGCTTTTTTTCCTTCGGCAGCAGTCTGAGTGCCATTCAGCAGCAAGCAGTAACTCTAGTCTGCTTTCTCGGTTGCAAGCAATGCAGCACAAAGTGATTGGGATCTGTTTATAGAAATATTTTGCAGAAACATTAAGCACCTTGTTAGCTCTTTCCTCTTGAACAAAGGCATAAGAAGGGTCTATTTCTAATACACAGTTGCTATAGATTTCTTACCAATAGAACAAGAGAAATCCTGAAGGATTTCCTCTACTAGATTATGTAAGGACTGTACAACCTGGTCACAAATTCTGTCTCCCATGTGTTTTCAGCCAAGGTCTTGTCATGCTTTCTTTGCTTCAACTCAGTGCTGCTTTTCTGTGCTTCTCATGTGATTCTTGTGGAAGCTCTTAGACTGTGTCTATTAACACTGGATTATAAGAACATGAATGGCCAGACTTGAAATCCATCTAGCCTGGCATACCAGAGACCTAGATAAGAGTAGAAAAAAAAGGGGGAGAAATAGAAGAAAAAAGAAAAGGGAGAAATAATTTTCTCCGTTAACTTCTTTCTTAGTCTGCAGTAGTATCTAGCTCAAGGACTTGCTGATACAGAAGTGATATCTCTGTGTAAGAATATTTCATTAAGCTTACCCAGTCTTTATTTCTTCTTTAACCAGCAGGCTCTGCTAACCCTAACTGACAATCCACTCCCTAAAACAGAATTAAAAATACCACTAAAAATGTGCAGAGACACAAAGCTTGCAAGACTTTATTCAGGTTTTATTTATGAGGATTTTTATTGCATTGTCCCGTAATTACGATCAAGTAAGTACTATTAGAAAGTAAAAATTATTACCTTCAAAATCATCCTAGTATACTCTATAAGTCATTAACTTTCATAAAATATTATCCTCAGTTTCACTTTGTCACCCTATCTGTAGAAATGTTTCCATCTGCCTTTTTATTTAATGCATCCACGTATCTGATAAACCATAAATTAAGCCCTCAATATTAACTATATTTTTAAAACAGCTTTTCTTTGCTATTTACTCTTTGTATACCTAAAATATTTTCAATATCAGTAAGTAACACATAGCCTGTTACTTCTAGAAAATAGGGACAGCATGTGAGATGACAAATGTGAAAGGTGATGTCAATTAGGAGTTCTGTGTCACCAAACAGTATATAAATACTGGTGTAATATATCCAAAAGTCAAGTGACAAGGCCTTCATTGTTCTTTAAAAGGACCCAGTTGTTCATGAACATATGGGAAGCTAGCTTATTAATAAAATTTTTCTTCCCTAGTCATCTTAATTCTGCCAGATTGTAAATTATGCAGCCAGAGTAACTCAGTGTTTCCAGGCATTCTAAAAGATTTTTTTCTGTAAAGAACTTAGCCTAAGAGGTTTCTACCTTCTCTCTGGACATTTTCTTAGGAAAATTGATTGCATACTTCCAGCAATGTACTTAAGGAAAAATATACTTTAAAACCTAGTGTGAATTAACAGGAGATTGATATGTTGAAACAAAAAGGATCTTAGTAGGCACGAGATCTCAAGTATATCATCAGTCCACTCACACAGGAAGATAGGTTCAAGTCAAAACTCAAGACTGAAAATTCCCTGGACTCTGATCTGATGTATTTTGCAGTGAAGACCTGAGCCAAATTTTACAGTCTGAGATAATCTCTTTTAACACCTTCCAGTTATTTTATTTTCAGTTATATTAAAGTATGCACACACATAAAATATGCACATTTACCTGATTCATAAGGTAAAGGAGTATACATTCCCTGACAACAATGCACTTTAATATATTGCAGTGTTTAAATTTAGATATTTGAGGCTCCCACTAGACAACAAGTTATTAAAACATCTGCCTTTCCATAAGCCATTCTGTTCACTGCCATTCCACATGTCCTTTTCTACTTCACCAGGCAAAATTGCCCAATCTAAATTTCAGCTCAAGTGTTTGATGGCTTTCACGCTGAGCTCAAACTGTTAGTGCTTCCCTGAGAGAATAGAATTGAAACGTGATTTAATCTAAAATAACAAAATAGAATAAAGGTTTTACATATAAATAAGTAATGCCCCGTGTATTTTTATGCACATTTTCTTTGCTGGATTTTGCATGCAGTGAAGTTAAATGTTAAAATGCATACATAACCCAAAGCTGACAGAAAAGAACATCAAGTGCAAGTTGCCAGTGTGCTCTATTAATGCCTATCCTAAAATATATTTTAATTCAAATACATAATAACGGTTACTACAAAATATATTGAAAAACTAGTATTTCTGTTGCTGCCTTTGTCTCAAACTGCTGTGTGCTTGTTTACTTTTTTTTTAGGCAGGGTAATCTCAACTAGCATTCCAAAACCATTCCCAGCATTCTGTTTAGTATTTTCAAGTAACAATAGTTGGTGGTTTATATGCTCACTGTTCCAGGAAGATTCATATTTAGAATTAAATTTTTTTCACAGAATATGAACAATTCACTTTAGAACCATAAGACAAAATTATGAAGTACCTGTTACCAGTAGATATTTCAATATTTAGTGATGGGGTACTAAAAACATTTGGGTTTCTGCAGTAAAAATTATGGAATGAATTCTCACTACTAACTAAAATCATGTGCTTGATAAGTGAAACAGAGCAGGGTCAAACTGTTTTCACTTACCTAGCCATTTTTTCCCACATCTAGATAAATGGTAATTAATCACAGCTGCTCAGATAATAAATATTTTAGTTTTGGTACTGCCCTTGTAGCAATGCAACTTTACAACACAGTGGGGAGCAGCAAAACCATCAGGTTGAGAGGAATGACTATTCCTCTGTATTCAGAATTTGTGTCCAGTTCCACCTCCCAGCTGCAAGAGAAACTAATAAGCTGAATCTGATGTATAAAGGAACGCTGAGGAAAGTGAGTTTCCTCAGCTTGCAGAAGAGAAGGCTAAGAGAATGATCTAATTCCTGTTTTCATCTGTATCATGGTGGAGAACATGGATCTGCATCTCAGATGGAGAGTAAAAGCAGAAGATGTAATGGTCAGCTGCAAAGGCAGCTCCAACTGATGTATTTTTTTCGCCAGGCAAGAGGGGCTAAGCTGTGGAAGAGGGCCCTCTGATGTTCAAAACTGGGTTGGACAAAGCCCTGGAAAACATGTTTTAACTTTCGAGTAAGGGATCAGGCTAGATGACTTCCAAAGATCTCTTACAATCTAAATTTTTCTGAGATTCTAGTCTGCGATTCATCATACAAATAAATCGCCAAGAAAAGTCTTTCAAACTTTTTTATTTTGAAAGTTTCACTCCTAAATTCATACCATTAAGAATGTCTTCAATTACTGATTTCCTTTTTTAACTCTACACCCCTGTTCTACAGTCTACACACTATAAGCAATTTATCTTCACTGTATTTAGGTTGTACAGGTCTAATTGTATCATTTGATACCCAGGTATCATAGATGTTATACAGTAATGGAAAGGCAAACTCCAAACATTCCGTTTTCCAGGTATTAAGTATGGGCATAATTTTAGGAGAATGAGTGTTTGTCCATGTTTGTTTGGCAAAGCATTTTCACAAGAGGCTGAGACTTGTTAACAAGCTGATCGTGAACTGTCATTAAACTTTAAAACGTACAAGAATAAAATTCAAATCTTAGTTACTGTCTGAAAGAAGTCTCCCAGAAGACTTTTCAAAATATTTTCTTTTCCATTAACACTATCAGTTGTCAAACTACAAACCTATAGCATGACCATTTCATTATGTATTAGGTAATCAGACTGTTGAACCATATTTTTTGGGGAAAAAAATTATACAGAACATGGACACAAATAAATTATCTCAAACAAAACAAGCCATGCCCCAGAAATTTATGTAACTTCATAATTTCACCTAAATTCCAGAACTGGAAATGTGAAGTCGTTTGCACTTTGGAGAGTAAGATCCAAATCATCCAAATCACATATTTATTCTGTGAATTTAAAGAGATAGACATTTTTTTCCTCAGTCATTAATATTTCCTGATTACCTTTACTCGAGAGTAGAGACCCAGGAGGAGAGATTGTTCTCCTAGCCTCAAGGAGTAAACATGGGAGCCAGAACAGCAGAATCACATCAGGAAATATCTTGTCCTATGCACTATGAATGTGGAAAGCTGATAGGAAAAGGGTCCCTTATGAGATATGAAGGACAATTATAAAACTACTCCTCATTCATTCTACTGTATTGCCTACCTTTAGCAAAATACTATATGTGCTGTAGGTGGTATAAACATCCCATATTTTCTTTTCTGGCAAGTGTCACAAGTAATTTTTTCTTATCTACTTTGTGGGTTTTTTGCAGCTTGGCCCATGCATTCCACTTGTGCAAAATTCCAAACTTAAGTGAAATATCATTTCCTTTGCAGTCAGTAATTTAACATTCCAGTGGGCTGGAAGATGAACACTTCACAGAATGGTTTGATTTTCCTAATGTGAAATGTCTACATAGGGCACAGGTAGTAAATTACTTACTACCTTTGGCTACCAAGCTCAGCAGATGAAGATGAGCTGAAGTATTATTACCTTTCTTGATGACATGAAGTCATTAAAACATTCTGTGGTTTGAGATACAATTTTAACACTCACAGGAAATAAGAGTTTTAGAAAGTGTGGTGCTGTCAGCTTGTAAAAGATCAGACACGTGGCATGTGCCTGCAAACTACATTGGCACTGTTTAACTTTGTGAGGCATGGACAGATTGAAGATCCCATAGAATGTGCTCTGAAAAAAGAAACAAAATCATAACTGTAGGAAAGAATAAGGTGGCATAATTGTATTTGTGGTAGAAATGAGAATAATGGATGTTACTCTTCATTACTTTCTAGTCTTGAGTTTATGTTCCACATCTCTCAAGCACAAAATCATAAAAATTATCCTTAGTTTCCTTAATCTATGCCCTTTCTGAGCTTTCATGACAATATTAATTTATGTTTTTATTTTTCAGTCAGCTTCTATTATTATGCTATCTAACTGTATTAATGAAGTATAAAGTGTAAAAAAATTAGTCATTGTTTTAACTAACTTTTTTATGACATCTTAAGGCTACTAATATATTTTTAGTGCATATATTGAAAGAATGTAAGCAGGTGAGTAGAAAGCTCTTAATCGTATGTGTGACCCTGAATACAGCTATTTTTGATTTTTCATTTTCTGTGTAACCTAGCATATTGCCTGTTTCCTCAAATTTATTAATATCCTGTGGATACAGTGCTTGTTTGAAGGTGAATGAAAGTCCACAAACTCCCAATTATTTTCAATTTGGCACTTGTTTGATTAGAGTGCTATTGTCTGTAATTTTTACACTTTTTCTGAGTCTTCAAAGTGCATGATTCATGCCTTGAAAATGGGTTGTTTTGTGTTTCCCAGCACTGCTTTTTTTTTATCCCTGCCAGTTATAACCTGATAACCTGATTTCATACTGTGCTTTAGCACAACAATACAGTCATCAAACTAAAGCAACGCAGTAAGTGGGCACATTAGCCATCACTTTACTTGATCACTTGGGAGAGATTAAATTTATTCATTTTCAGAACAGATAATGAAATATTTAAAACATTTTAGAGTAAACGGTGGCAGCATTTTGAAGCTCTGGCACGTTTTTTGCCAAAGCAGTGTGCTGTAGACTTCACATGTAAGTCTCTTGTGCAGATGTTTGGGAAATTTCTGCAGGTTTTTTTTCATAGGCTCATTTGCATTTAGTTTATCTAAAGTGAAATCCATTCAATTTTATTGAACTGTAATTCTGGTAATTTACAATATTTACATGCTGCGGTTAGATTGAAATCAGTCCTTAATTCAAATTCAATCTAAATTTACAGCATAGTAATTAGGGCTTTGTAACTGACACTAGGGGCCTATTGATTTAATGAAAAACTTAACCTTACAGTAAGTGTTTAATTAGTTGCTGCAGTAGATTCTGCGCTGTCCTAAATTGTGGACTTTGGAGAATTAGGTACTAATTTAAATTACATTGCTATATAAAGATCAGAACTATTTTTTAAAAGAGCATGTAACCCTACAGATGAATTAATTTCTTAGTCTTTGAAAAGATAACAGCAAAAGGCAGTAATCAAAGCAATTGCCTACCCTTTCAGAATACAGGTAAAGCCATGCTAGGTATCCTGGAAATTATGACCTACCTTGGTAAAATATTCATTTGAAGAGTTAAAAAAAAAAAAAATAGTCAGTGAGATTTATTCATGTAAATTTTCCCCAGGAGGTAAAATTTGGAATAATAAGTATGACTATATATTAAAGATGTCCTCTTGAAGAATAAACAAAGGAAAAAAAATCTGTTTTCTCGAAAACAGTTTTCAAAAAACTGTAAAACCCAATATGTTTGTATTCACTATGGGACAGATATGTGGCAAAAAATGAGTGTTAGCATCCATTTTATACACAGAAAATGATATTTTTATTTACAAAATACTCAAATGTAGTATGCAGTTACTGTATTTCTCCACTTCATAAAATAACTCAATCTAGATCAATCTCATAAGTTTTCAGATTAAGAAATAATGAATTTCTAGTAACAGCAGGTGTTTTTTTCTTCCTATTTCTCCCCGTTTTTGTTATCATGGCTTAGTACAGCATAGACACTGAGTCAAAAGTTGGAAGTAGATGTTATTTTCCAGATCCACCATTAATGTTTTGGCTTGATGCATAGCCATTGTAACAAGTTGCAATCCATCAACATGTCAGTACACACTTACCTCAAAGCCCTTCCTAGTAAGTTTGCCTCTCTTTTACTGCCAAGTAAACCAGGCTGGAGCAGAAGTGACACTGCAGCTTTTTACCATGCTGCCTATGTGTGTACTCCTAGCCCCTGGTAATCATAGGGTATTTTGTAGTAGGTCCTCCTAATATGTAAATTTTTAGTGAGCCATAAATTTTATATCCCTAGAGAATCATCTGGAAGATCATCATGGATTTCAGTAATTATGATTCTACTTCATATTTGCCTGATTAACATTAATTCATCACCCGTTTGCAGCCTACACTTGACCTTGTGGGCAATGAGGAAGAGGTCATTCAGCCAAACACTACGATACTATATTGTGTATACATAGAGACCAAACTAAGGTTAAACAATGGGCTGTAAATTTCGAGTTCCTTGCTTTTTTAGGGAGGCCCTTAAAGCCTTTTCTGAAGGGACTGGATGATTTCTGCCCTTGAGAAACTGATTCAATAATCCTACTTGCTCTGTCACTTCTCTTCTTGGTTCCTATAACAAGAGGACAGATATATCTGCTGGTATTGCATGCTCTGCCCAACAACTGTGCATTCAGGGGACAGAGGAGGTGTAGATAAAGAGAGATAGTTTAAGATGAAGGTAACTGAAGATCAGGAGCTAGCCTGAACTCTGTCTGTTCCTGATTTTCTGCCTGCAGTGAAACACCACTAGGATCTACATCAGTCAGTGGCAATGCTATGGAAGCTATTGCATCAAGTATGAAAAAAAAAAACAAAATGTTGTAGTTTGCAAAATTTTCTGCTTCCTGGGACAAAGAATGAAAATAAAGAAGCAGGAAGAAAGTGATGCCTTTTTCTAACACTTGGTATTAAGACAATGATTAAATAATCAATGAATATTTCCAAAGGAATTGTCTAAAATATACTTTATAATATTTAATTGAAGCAAGATAAATATAGCAATAACTTAATACTCACAGCTCAGCCATGAAGCATTCTACAGGTATGATACTGAGGCACAGAGAGACAATGGTTTTTTCCAAGTTTCACAGGCGCTCTGTATCAGTCTGAAACATATAACTTCTCTAAGTGAGTTCATAGAATGTAACACAAGAGAAACTGAGACTGCTGATCAGAGATGCAAAATCCCTATTTTTGTTTTGTTACAGGAACTACATTTCTCCATGATTAGACCTTTTAATAGTTCCGTTTGGACAACATTTCTGCTGAGCTGTCATTGTGCTGAGCAAAGGCTGGTATGAAATTCAATTTCAATATATTTCCAAAAATCATACTTCTTATAGAATTCAACTGAAATTATTGTTTTATTAAAACTTTTAGGTTGTTTTTTATTTCAAATGTACTGTGTTTTTTCCAAAAGTAACGGAATTTTCTTTTTTGTGTCCAACCTGAGTGGGTTTTAACCTCTCTGTTATACCATTTGTGGATTTTCTGGTCATTCTATGTTCATAAGTCTGGTCATAGTAATATTCCCATGAGGGATTTTTACACAAAAGTCATGGAACTGAGAAATCTGCTGAAATATTGTTGATATATTTTATCTGTTCTAGTAAGGAGAAAAAGGGAAAAAAAATTCATATTGTCATTGCCTTTTTTGGTCTGCCAATACAGAAAGACATAAATAAAATACAGGTACAGGAAAGAAAATATTGATCTGCATCAATATTTATTGTAAAAATAAATAATTCTTAATCTTACTTTATTCTTTTTATCAGCAAGTAGCCATTAAAACACATGCAAACTATTGTCTTTCATTGAGTAAAGCAAGAATAGAAAGTAGATGTTTTGGTCCTGATCGTTGTAGGCTAAGATACACTGCTTCTCTTGATCTTTATCATTTTATGAATAAGTCTGCACAATGTCACACCAAACACTTTCTATATTCAGAAATGATAAATGACTTCTGCCTGAATTACCATTGCAGCACAGTGACACACATCACCATCAAAACCAGTGCTCAGAGCTAGAAGTCAATGTGCAGTTTAGGGGGCAGGTCAAAATCTCAACTGTAACAAGCAGATTAGTTTCAAATCTTGCTATTTCAAGAAAAGGTCATATTTATTTTTCAAGGAAAGGAAAATAAATGTAGCACCTGAATAATTTTAACCGGTCTCAAGTAGAGTATATGTGAAAGAACAAAAGACAGGGAAGGGAAAGGAGGTACTGTGTAATCAGGTACACAAAACTGCAAAATAATGATGAAACAGAAAAGGAAAAGCACAAATAACGGAATGAAACTTGAAGAATTATGGACATGGAGAGTAACATCAGAAAAGTCACAAGTTACATTTTTAAACCTACTATATGTCGTCAATGTTTTCCCAATAGTAGTCATCTGTGATATATCTTTCTAGAAAGGGAGACTTATTCAGATGTTCAAAGAGTCCTAGAACTACCCTCCACCTACAGTCCTTTTGCCAGTGGTTACCAGTTTTGATGAGTCAGCTCGGTTTATGAGCAAAAGCAGCTTCATTAGTCAGTATGGTAAGCACGATTTCAGCATAGAAACTTACGACATTTGTTACTCTGTCATTTTTAGTATGTTAAAACATACTGAAAGCATATTGGGGTAATGCCTAGTGGTTTGCAGCAGTAGACTCAGCACATTCAACCTTTTTTGGTTTCCCTGAACTGCCAAATTAGAAGCCACATTACCAACATCTCCATAGGTTGATATGATGAATATTTCCAAGAATAATAAGTTAGTAGAAGGATTTCTGTGTCCTAATGACACTTATGGAATATGCCTTTTTAGGAAACCCTGGAAATTGAAGATGACTTTTATTAAACACAAGGTGATAAAACTTGTGATTAGTGCATAAATAGCAACACAGAGTTAAAATTAAATATATGCTTATCAAGTTTTCAATATATTTCAAGTTATAAGTTCAATCCATGATGAAATCTTGTTCTATATATAGCAGACAAAAAAAAGGTGTTTGAACCAGCATAAGAAATGTTTGTGATTTCCCAAATTCGGAAAAGCCAGATTCATGCCATGATTCTCCATGACTTGTCACAATTCATGCCATGACAACATGCTCTGTGGTTTTCAAAGGTTAATCACAACCAAATACAGATTGAAAGGAAGGGAAAGGGACAATATGTGACATTTAAGGGTTGCATTATTCTGCTTTCTCTCAGACTTTAGGGCTTAGAACTCCTCATTTATGCTCTACCAACCAAACTGTACTGAAACAGAAGTAGTTTTTAACAGGAATAAAAAAATGCTTGGAAAATAGGAAACTAACCTATTTTTCTAAAAAAAATAGCCCTGTTTCTTTTGGGATACTTTCAAAAATGTAATGCACTATTAAAAAAAAAAGAAAAGGAAGGCACCCAATTCACTGTGTTCACTGTGGTTTTTCCTCTGTGGTCTGGTCATAAGGCTGCTCACCCACATTTCGGAAAACTGATTCAATTTCCTTGAATCCTTTATTCCGGCTCAGAAGAGGTCTGAATAGATATCTGCTCATTCCAGATGAATACTCTGACTCCAGCGTTTGCCGGTATCAGTGGCACTTGTCCTTCTCCTGTTGCTTTTGTTCCTGCTGCTGAGTGAATGTAGAGTGACCACAGAGTAGTGCCCTAGCTACTGGCTTGACTTCATGTCACTGCATGTATTCAACTTTTCTATACAAAATTAAAATTAAGAAAATCATTTAATTATGCAAACAAAACCGAAGAACCTTATCTCAAACCAATCGTAAAGTTCCAAGATAGGGGCAAGCAGCTGCTGGAGCTATACTGAAGTGGCAAGTGGTCTAGTAACCATGGCAGTGTTGGATCAAGGGTTGGACATGATGATCTCGGAGGCCTTTTCCAACCCAGTTGATTCTATGATTCTAGGATAAGTAAGACTGTGATTTATGCCATTCTTATATTATAGGTGTAACAACAGGATTTCCTTGGTATTATCCAGCTTATTTAAAAACACTAGATCCTGTGGAAAAAGAACACCATGAAAAGAATAAGGAAAAATGGGCCCTTTTAGACACTGCTGAGTTACAATTCAAAGCTATTAGTCATCGGGAGCCTGAGATGCCATTGCTGTTTACTTCAGCTTGGATTTCAAGTAAATTTTAATAAATTTCAATTTAATTTTATTTGAAACTCTTCATGACATGAAAGTTTGGAAATTTAAAATTGGCATTTATTTTTTTTTCCCTCAAAAAGACAATTTGCATGTTCTACCATTTCATAGTTTTCTAATGGGACATCCTTCAGTAACCTTCATTTTCTATCTTTTACAAAATAAACAGGCTGATTGCACAAGGTTTGGTGAATTTTGTTTGTTGTAGTTTAAAATCTTACTACTGTCTATGAAGTGCCCTTGATGTCATAATGTTATTGGCGTTCTCAAGAACCGTGTTCTGGTACTGAAGAAAAGATATTTTCCTTTATAGATGGAATGTTTGTTGTCATGAAATATCATTACAATAACAAATATTATAATAAAACGAGCATGCCCTTCTGCCTGCTGCCATTACGTACATATCAGTATGATAGGAGAATGAAAGCAAATGTGATGTGATAGGTTAAGGGAACATGGATGCATAGTTCCTGGCTTGTGATAGTTTTCATCTGCAATTAGGTAGTTCTCTTTCTTTTCTAATACAAGAATTTTCCATTTGTATTTGCATGTGTCAAGACAAAGACAAGAAGAGTGTAACAGATTCTATATCTGAAAACATAATAGATGATTTCCCAACCTTACAATAAGCTAAATAGTGTAATGGTTTCCACAAGATCATGGGATTTTATTTAAATGGTAAATAAATAAATGAGATCAAATGATAAGACTGCTTTACTCTCTGTTTTTAAATTTGTGCCACTTCTGCCCAAGGCAGAATCAGCAAGCTTAAAAGTTCAATTCATGTAATAGCAAAAAAAGGTAGAGAAATTGTAGAGCATCTCACTGTACCATTTATGCTAATAATCAGCTGCTTTGGAATATGTTTTGCATTTTCCATAAATTCCCACCAGATATATAAATATATATGCATGTATATTTATATATACCCATACATTTCCAGTACCTTTGCTCTTATGTTGGCATAATGGCTAAAAAGACATTGTAATGTTTAAAATTTAACGAAGAATTTTGGTTCACACAGTGAAATACTAAGAACTTATTTTGACAATAAAGCATTGCTGAAATCATTCCTCCCAAGACAGTACAAATGTGTATTCTAGATATGCTTCCAATCAACATGGTGTAAAAACATTTAGTAATTCATTATTATCCAGGTGTAAAAACATTTAGTAATTCATTATTATCCACTGTCTTTGTGTCAAACATCCAAGCTCCACGTAAAAATGTTTTTTTCTTCTTCTTTCATCAGCTTTTCTTCTGTTGTTTAATGCCACCTTATTAACATAATACAGAGGGGTGGGCTAGAAATATTATGTAATAATTTTTACAAACTCTACAGATAGTTTACCTGCTTTTCAGCTATATTTCTCTTCTTTTACCTAAAGTAAAGCTGATCAAACTTTTGAAAACAAAACTCTCTTTTCAGTATTTATGGAAGATATTTCTATCACTTGAATTTCTGAAGTCTTCTTTCATCTAAGAGTCAGAATAGTCATTAGTTCCCTGTTCAAGACTAATCCTCCTGTTTGCAAATTATTTAAACCAGCATGGAGTAATATCAAAAAACTCTTAATAAAGTGAAAAAAAAATTAGTATCCAACTAAAATAACTTTTAGGGTTAATAACAGGTCTAATGTCTTAATGTGATCTTTTCTGAACTGATTACTTTATAAAAGGACCATCTCTAACACCTGCATCTATAGAAAGGCAAATGTTATTTGCAGAGCTGAACAAGTAGATCCCTAAATTACTGAAAATGTGCAAATCCTGAATTTAATTGATATGTATACCTTACACATTTGTTTCCATAAGGAAAGTTATTCAGACGATGTCAGCTCCAGTCTCAAAACCAGACGAGGAGATATAGGTATGCCCTGCTTCTCTGAAGGCCAAGGAGGGTGTCCTGCCTGCCTGGCTGACCATCCACACTGTGCAGGGCTCCTGGCCTGCACCAGCAGAAGAGAATAGGTGTAGCTATATGCATTCTGCCCACAAGTTGCATGCAACTTGCCTGGTTAGTCAGCCAGCCAGGGAAGATGTTCATGTGTGTTAAAGTATAGAAACACGTTGCTTTCTACACTCTCACCCACTGGCTTTCCTTTCTTTGTAAACATAATAGAATTACCAGTGCACTTCTATTTTACTCACGTGTATTGTTTGTCCACGTTCCCATTTTCTGGCAAAGCAATCTGTGCCTTTTTCTGGTATTTGGGAAAGGGAATTGCAAAGTGCTCTGAGGTTTGTGGAGAGGCATAGGGAGAAGGAGAAGAACAGGTTACTTAGAAGGAGGAAAGTAAGAAGGAAGATGTAGAAATCAGGATAATATCACAATAAAGGAGAGAGCAAGGGTGTTACAGCTGTACGACAGGATCTGGATGACTCAGTGTAACTGAGAAAGCCTGAATATTATAGGCTAGAGTCAACTATTTTGTGCAAATTGTTCCGTTTGACAATACTGAAATTTTATTTTTAGGGATACTCATTTTTAAAGAGGGAATAGACAACTGTAATCATTACTTTGAAAAATTTTCCCTCTCCATTTGTGTTCTAGTTGTTTGTACTACCAAGATACTGCACAACATAAATCTGCGAAGAAAACTGAAACTGATTATTTGGTCTCCCAAAAGAAAAAATCTTGACACCACTGTATGCTGTACTTAATTACAGAAAATCTGTTGGTTCTTTTTACTATTTATACTAGTTTTATGCTCTGTCTCTGTTTCAAAATGTGTAAATATTGAAGTATTGCTGCAGACGTATAGTGTGACTCCAAGCAAGTCATTTTTATATCATAGGGCCTTGGTCCTTCATCTATTAAATGGGCATATTTCTACTTCCTTCATCTTGCCATTTGTTCTTCCTGTTTTCTGTATTCAGGTTTGGATTTTTAGCTCTTTGGGACAGGAACAGCAGCTAACTACAGAAAAGTGCAAAACACATACAGTGTATTGTTAACATAGCTGGATGTTAACACAGTGCAAATATATAATGTCTTAGTCAGTTTGTGATTATATAAAGAGTTTCCACAGATCAAAATATTTATTCTTTTCTGCATTCGGTTAAGAAGAGATGAGAAGCAAATAGTGGACCTAATGTTGAAAATACTTTGGATTTTTATTGCACCTGTGCTGATTTGAATCTCTGCATGCTATGCTGACTTTACACCTAAAATGATTATTTTATGGTTCATGTTAAGGTGCAGCAAAAATTTCATAAGCATAATCATACTTGAAAAGTGTTGTCTATGCATGGCAGGATTCTCCTAACAGCTGAGCCAGGAATATTTCTGCCATTGAAGAATCAAATATCTTCATTCACCTTTCTCCAAAGATATCAAAGCTAGTATCTTTTTCATGTAGAATACTTTGTGCATTCCAAGAGCTATGCAATTCTTAAAGCCTCAGAGGTTTCTGATAAACATTCAGATAACGATAAGCTTGCTAAATTCATTTTATAATCTCATTAATCTGTGACCATCTTTCCATTTCAGTTTGGAGAATGGCTGAGACTACCACTGTGCTGCATTGCTTAAATATTATGATCATGTTTTCATGTTTTCTTGATGTGAATAACTGTCATTATCTCTGAGGTTTTAAATTTTGTACAGATTTCAGGATTTTAGAAGTTCATATTTTGATCACTCAAGTTTTTTCCTGTACATTCATTCAGTCATTTATTAAGAGTAGAGAGTTTTGTAGAAATCCTTTCAGTAAACATTGTTTACCCATCTTTTGCACAAAATGAATCAAATTAATCACATATATAGAAGTATTATCCTGTCACTGAGGCAAGAACTTTATACAGACCATTAGCACACCAAATTACGCCTGCACCAACATTTATCATCTGTTTGCAATGTAGGTAACTCCAAACCATCTGCACACTGCAACATGGACATCACATCTACCCTGGCAGTGAGATTGCAAAGCCAGTTCCAGATAGAGTGGAAAGGACACTGCTACAAAGGAAATGTGGATTTATAGCAATTATGAGGACACAATGAAGAGGTCTACACATATCCTGTTTTTTGGAAATTTAGAAGCTAGCTGGGAAGCAGTGTGAAAACACTTGCAGGGTTAGGGATTTTAGTCCTTAATCCCTAATTGGCACAATGTGGTTTATGCAGAGATGATGAGTCTTCCTGATTCCTCTGTATGCCAGACTGTTTCCTCAGCTTTTTCCTCTCTTTCCAAGAACTAATGAGACAATTTTCCTTATTCATAGCTCATCCTAGAACAACCATGACTATTTAGAAAAGCAACCAACCATACAGAAGGTCCTGTCTGGCTCATTTACAGTGTTGGGCTACAACATTCTTGGTCTATACAATTTTCACATGATTCAACTGCTAAATTCTTAGCAAATCTCTAGTGGGCATAATCAAATTGAAGTTCCCAGAGACCAGTAACATGTCCAAATTTGTGTTTTCAAAGGGTCAATAACAAAAGTTCACTGACTCATCCCTTAAGATTTCAGTTGCCTACTTCAGAGAATGAAAGGTGTATGACAAACCTAATTGTATGCATTGCTGCTTCATGATGGTGTGAAGCAAGACTGTCTATTTTGTGGCTTTGGGGATCGTTAACAATGGGTAAGTGCTAGCTTATTAAAGTGTTCTTTCCTCAAAAGTCATTAAGAAAATGATGACTGAAAGTTTTGAACTAAAAAAGGACCATAACTCAGTCATTGTTCAAATAACGTACTGCCTAATAGAATAAAATATAGTTAGACCTCAAGGCATGTTCTTCAATTCCAGGATATTAATGACAATTGATGGAGATTCAGCAATCATTCTTTTCTATTTAGAGTATGTTCATCATTCTGAGTGTGTTAAAGAAAGTGAGGGAAGATAAATACTTATTAACTTTAATCAGTACTACATGGCCAGACACTCTTGACTTTTGTTTCTCATGAATTTATCTATCTCCACTCTTAAAATAGTTTCATTCATTGGGCCTTCTTTGGCAACTAAATCTCAGAAAAGTCTTGCATGTCAGCAGCAAGAATCTAGTAGACAATATTCTAACACTATTTCTGTGAAATAGTTTCCAGATTATTTCCTTTTTTTATGATATTTTGCAACCCTTGAGTTACTGAGTACCATTAAAAATGGTTTACTATCTTGTATAAGTTTAAATAATATTCTCTAGATTTCGCATAAAATACAAAAGAAAAATTAGAAACTTATTATAGAAAGTACTAGTTGAAAAAGTAAGAAGTGCATTTAAAAGTATATTGCCCACCAAATAGTAGCATTGAGACAAATTAAATCAGTGGGACCTCTTTTCTGTTTAATTATTTTTCAACCCAAGTAGAGGTGCTTGAAATGTTCTTTTTATGTCACAATTTGGGGTACCTTAATTTAAATTATTGAGAATCAAGAAGGTCTAGAATTGGAGAAAACATGAATCACATCTTTTGAAAGCCCTCTAAGACAACCAAACATCAGTGGCACCACAACTTTTTAGGTATTTTTCAGAAACTGTGTACCTATTCTATATGCTTTGATTTGGTTTACCTCTACTTTGATGCAATAATAGTATTGACATATTAATGTTGATGTTATCTTCATGAGTAATTACATCTGTAATTCTGAATGCACATTTTTATTCTTTTGTGTGTTACTTTTAAGAATGGCTTACAAATTTCTGATAAATGTGATGTCAGACACCATAGTCCTATACTACTCTAATTTAAAGAGAAGATTATAAAGATCCCTGAATATACTATCCACAGGCCTTAGGAAGTGTTTAACTCAGGAAATGGTTTGACATCAGGGACTCCTTTAGCTCCCCTCAGGACTCCCTTAGTTTCCTGGGAAACAGGAGCATCTGAAGAATGTTACTAGATATCTAAGGAAATAAGTCAGGAAATTTATGAATTATAACTAATACTATTTTATTGGTATGAAGGATTTTCCAGTTAGGAATATTTTATCTAGGACAAGCTACTAAGTTGGAATTGTTGTAGTACCCTTTTATTAAATCTTTTCAGATTAACTGCTTTCATGTGACATTAAGAGGAATTTCTCAGCACTCCACAGTTCTTGGAAGCAGTGATTACATATAAGGGAAGGAGGCGATTTCCACTGGCACAAATACAGACATTTCCTACATGCACAGCTGTAGTCACTGAGTGCAGGGAGATAGATAGAGCTGGTTCCTGCTATAAAACTGAACTGCATAAGATGATAACCAATGGCAACAGCCCTTTTTACACAAGCCAGAGATGTTCACAGGCAATTTGTGGAGAACAGTAAACTGAAAATATTCATAGAATATGTGGCATAAGAGATTAGCAAATTTCGATGGAGTTTAGAGTTTATTGCTGTAGAACAAGTTACTGCAGAGCTTCAGTACCATATGATCCCTTGGTCACTTTTGTGTGCTATATTGACATCCAGTTATAGCAATTATTATTAAAGCATGTGATTTCATATGCCATGTATAAACTTTTCTGGGGAAAAGACCCTTGGCAAAAAGTAGGGTAGGCTAAAAATAAGAAGTTAGAGAGAGAGAGAAACTATTTCAATTCAGGACATCAATTAACACTGATTTGCACTGGAGTGCGTTTGAAAGTACATGCAATATTCACATGCCAAATGAATTCATTAAAGACCAGTGTGATTACAGTGAATGTCAAATGAATTAATAACAATGGGACCTTTAAGTGTTACCATTAATTTCACAGTGTGTTGCTGTTTTATACTTATGGGCTCTGAAGCTAAATGACACTCTACAGTTGCCCTAGTAGATTAATTGTGCATTAATAATCTATGGGTGGGCTAACAATCTGGTGGGCACTTACATTTCATTGACACTTAGATACGAAAGATCATAATTTCCAGTTTTCAGTCAGGAAAACCATTTTAACTTTAAAATAGGCTCACACCATTTCTTCTATATTAGAGTTCTTAAAAAGTGTTAAATTTTTGTATTCTGGTCCACATGAAAAAAAATAAGCATGATTAAGGAATTAAATCTTTGCTTGTTTGTTTTTTTTTTCTGTACATAGCTATCCATCTTTGAAATATGCCAGGGATTTCTGCCTGTTAGTAGACATCCTGGTCTGTTCAGGGCATTTCTTTTGCTGTCTGATAGTTAAGACTACTTGAGTTGACCTTTGTTTTGGATGCAGGGGTTTTTTGTTTTGGTTTTGTTTGTTTGCTTGGAGCTTTGGGGTGGGGGTTTGTGGGGTTTTTTATGGTATTTAGATTGGTTAATTTTATGAGGCTATCACTGTTAAAAATGTATGCTTTATTTCAGAGCTTAGAAAGCACATACCGTTTTATGTATCCAATATTTTTATATGCCCCACCTTAAAAAGAAATAGAGTTCAGCTTAAATGAGAGGTGAAAAAGAGAAACCTTTTTTTACAGATTGATAACTAACAAGTTGTATATTTCTATTTCCAGTTATTGCATTTTCTTGTCATATAGGGAAGGGGAAAAATCTTCCTATTTTTCCAGAAGAAAAACCAGTCTAATCTCAGTTATTTTTTAGGCTTTTTTTGTTTGCTTGCTTTCAGTTTTTTAATCCAACAGAAAGGTAATTGATCTCAGACCTATTTAGGAGTCAGATATGTGCATGTAAAAACTTATACTATTGCACATGACCCTTGTACCAATGTCTAAAAACTCTTCTGGATACTCTTGTAAAAAGGCAATTAATCTGTCAATAATTCAGGTTTAAACGTTAGAATGGCACATTCCCACTTAAATACATTTGTAAATAAGTCAGTTTGTGCTACAAGATAGTAGTCTTCATGAAAATTTGTCGTAACTCATTACACTGCTAATAAGCCATTCATAAAATACATATTTATCATATAAGTCATTAACCAAATTTACTAATCATCTAGGTATTATGTTTCTTTATACCTTAGTTTTATAGAATGAGATATACACATATAAACACTAAGATATTCTATTTATGTCTCAACTAGAGATGATAAATGGGCCATCAATCACATATTTATAATTTTATCCATTAAACACTCTTTGTATCAAGCTTCCCATGACACTTAGGTACTTAAATAAAAGATAGGAAATCACTTAGGAGTATTTTGAGTTTAAAATGAGAGAAAGTATTGTCATCCGGAATCTCCTTCTAATTTTAGAAATGTTCCTCCTGTTAAACACACTACTTTGAGTCAGAAACATTCCTCACATTTTATACATAAGAGTGAGCAGATACTGCCAGTTTGTGGTGATGGCACACAGAATATACACACATGTGCACACATAGATACACGATGCAGAGTACTTCATGTTCTGCACTGCATATGCAAGTGCAGGAAAGTGTAGCCAGATCATCAATCAAACTTTATACCTTTAAGATGCTTATGATCTTAAAGGTATTCATTGTTGTGAATTCCATTTATAAATCAAATATTTATCATGTAACACCGATGAAAACACAGTCATATTTTGCATTTTGATGGGATCAAAATATGCATACATGCACAAATTCCCTATTCTTTAACTGCTGAGCTTTTATGCTCCTATGTATTTACATTTGTGTTTGATTTAACAAATGGAGATTGTCACTTGTTCAAGCTCATTCAAGATAAAAAACAAACCCAGCTTTACCCAGCTGTAGGGAACTGTCCTTATCTCTCTCTACCTTAACAGTACTGCTTGAACTGTCTTGTGGAAAGAAATATATTAGGTGAGATTTGTAGGCTGTGATAAACTGACCAGTTTTGTTAGACTCAGAAATAGAATAGTTAACATAGGCAGTTAGCAAAATACTGTATTTAAACCAATCTGATTAGAATTGTAACAGCTATGAGGTATGAAACAGGCTTAAAAGCTTTTCAGCAAAAAGACTATCGTAGAGCAGCTAAACTAAAAATTCTGACATTTGGCTGTTGTCATTTCAGTTAATCTCAGCATTCAGAATTGATACTGAGAACCTCAAGTGATGCTTTTATTTGTATGATCAATGTAGGACTTCATTGAAAACCATCTAGTTTAAATTCTCCAACACTGCTCCAGAGCTCTCATTCATATGATAGTGTCAACAGTTCTCCTGTAGAAGCTAAATGGAAGCAACAAAAGCATTTATTTATTATCAAATATAGTATCTGCTATGAGAGTTTTTTGATGAATAACAGATCTATTAATAGTACCTTCAGACTAATTTTGTTATAGTTAACTGATGACTTCAATTTGGAACAGCTCCTGTCTCTTGGCAGAGGAATCTGAAAGTCCAGTCTTTGGGCTATCTGTATGTTATCTCATGTGTTTGTTAAATAGGAATGGATTTCCCCCTGACTCAGAGATGCAGGACAATGTTTTGACAGGAAGGGTTTGGCTAAATGAGTTTTTCAGCCGTGCTATCATTTCATTACACTTTTCTTACATTTGGATACCATCTGCCTTTAGCCTCCCTATTCATTAGCAACAGCTTCGTGCCCACTCAGTCCCTGCACCACTGATGGTGTGACAGACTTTTTGGAAACTAAATATTGCACTATCCTTGCTGAAAATATTAGAAGCAGTGGCAACTGCTTCTTCCTTTGCAGCTAATAGCAGTAGGGGAGTCCAGCCTACCAAAATTTAAAGCAAGCATTGCAGAAGTACATTCCCAGTTTTGCCTTTAAAACTGTGAACAGTGTTTTCTGTTTGTCTTCTGTTCCTTCTCCTCTGGCAGGTCACCTACCTTTGGCTCCCTGTCCTCTTTCATGAAATAAGGACCTACCAAGTAAAGTATCTGCATTGCAAGTAGTGAGCAAATCTGGATCTGGCTGAGATATTTCCTCTGATGTTGTCTAGCAGTTTATAGCTCAGCAGTATCATCCAGATAGGAAAGATCTCAGTTTGGGTTCACCTACTCATGAGGGTTTTCACTTTTGAAGATCAGCTGCATCCTCTGTATGAACAATATATTTATGTTGCATAAACTAACTTACCTGGGGGTGAGTGAGGAAATGGTTCCCTATTAAAAAGTACTGGATCAGAAGTATGTGTATAGCCTGATCAGGGAACTCAGAAGCATTCTGAAGTCATTCTATTTAGGCAATGTTTTAGTTTGAATACTTTTTGACAGAGGAAGGGCTGTAGGGCTGTTGGGTCTTTCAGAGTTCTGACCATGAGTCATTGTTCCTTCTGCATGCAACATGCTCGTTAAAGAGAAAGAAAATAGAAAGAAAAAAAAAGAAAAGGAAAGGAAGGGAAAAAAGAAATGTTTCTCTTCCCTTGAAGCCAAGAATATCACTGCAAAAAAATATTGTCAGAAGTTTTCTTTTTCTTTTTTTCCTATTTCACCATTTTTCATTTTCTTTTTTCAAAGTAAATTTTTTTAATCAGTGTTTACTATTTGGAGTTTTCTCCTCACTTCTCTGTAATTTGGACTAGATAAAACTTCCATTGAGATAAATTCTAAATAAGACATAAATGGAAGCAAATCTTGGTCCAGGATACTGGGAAATGATGATAATTTTCTGAAACATAACCAAGTTCAAAAAAAAATTTTTTTGAGAGTTTCAAGGAGAATTGGGAAAATCCTCTGTTAAACCTTCTATCTTAAGCAGTAAGAGATTTTTCTGCTTTGAACTACTAGATCCTAGCAGCATGGATCAACTCAGTGCCATGTGCATATGTTTTTGTTGTAATTTAAAATAAAAACAGTCCTAATTTATTAGGACTAATTTATTAGCAGATTAGCATAAAAGTAGCATACACAGAAGAAGATTAGAGTTTTATTTTTAAGTAACTGAGTGAACTGGAGATGAAGGAACCCAAACAGGAAAAACTTCTATCTCTTACAATCACGGGAACAGACATGTGCATCTCTGTTAGAATATGGATACTCACCAGGATCTTACTGGCTCAATGCATCAAGAAGAAATGTCTGTCAAGCTCCTCCAAACTTTGCTTTCCCAAACAATTGCCATATGCCAGAACTAACAGCATAAAGACACAATGAACCAAGCATCAACACTATGAGATTTAAAGATATCTGTAGATGCTTTAAAAAAAAAGGTTCCATTAAATCTTTTAATTTCCTCAATTTCCCAGGCAGGTCACAACAGTAGCAGAGTGCTCAGTAGTGCACATTTAATCCTTTATTCTTTTGGGGGTTTGCTATTATTTTTAGCTATTAGAGGAAGTTCAGGTCAGATTCTGATGAATTACAACACTTTATCCTGTCCAGAAAGACATTAAGCAGTCTGACACTGGGCTCTGCACTGCCGCAGTACATCCTTACTGCTAGTGTTGATACTGTATGAAAATCAGTTCCCTGCCTGCTGCAAAGCAAGTATCATCATTAAAATGATACTTAAACTCTCTCTTCACTAAATGTCTTCATGCTATGAGCCTAACAGTTATTTGGGTTTGCTGTAAACTCTAGGGTGGAAGAGTGTTTTATTCCCCCCTTAGAATGCTGGACTTCAATTCCCACCGACATCAGCTACACCCTCTTTGTGAGCCTGCGCACCGGGCAACTCATACAGAAGCACTGTGTCAAATGGTTAAATAAATAAATAATGTACCATGGGCCTGGAGCCAAAAATGCTCTCCCCTTGCACCAGTGTGAAAGGTAGTAGGAAAGGACGCTTGTGTTCTACTACTAATGAAAAAGACAAAGGCAGCAAGCTCGGCATGTCTGTCCTCTGATATTACATCACAGCAGCTCATGATGTGGTGTTAACTATGTCTGAAATCTCCTTATTTTTCTGAGCCTGTTTACTGATGCCTCCCAAAACAGATGGAACCTTTCTTCCTGCACATATTAATTCATTTGTTATTTATGCACTTCTGATCTTTGTGACATTTTGTCCTTTGGCCTGCTACCAAGTCATTTTTTATAGATGTTCTGAGAAAAGGTGGCCCTTGCCCTGCAGTGAGTCTCACAAATCCCTGACACACACATATGCATTTTTTATTGTTCTCACATGTTGCTTAACAGCCTGCATGTTTCCTTCTTTACAGCACAGCAGATGGGTTCCTGCATAGCAGTGAAACAGATGAGATGTTCAAATCGATTGTTTTATCAACAATCAGTTGTAGATAAAAATCATTTTAATGAGAGAAATTAATGGTGTTTGCAAACATGGTGTTAATTAAAGAACATAGCCTGGTCTTTTTTCCCTCCTTTTTTCCCCCCCGCACACAATTTTTGTTACCCATGACATCTTTCATTATTGACTCATGCCCCAAAGAAAAGGCGATTAAAATCTGCTTTTGTTTGATGTAGCTTTTATTGAAGAAAGAAATAGATCTTTCTGAAGCTTCCTGGTGAGATGAAAGTCTAATTATCTCCACAAATGAAAGGAAAAGCTTTAATTAGGCCTGTGCTGAATCTGCGCACTGTGAATTTGTGCATTGTGATGGATGGAGCCCACATCTCCTCAGTGACTGCAGTTGAAATAATGAAGAAGGAGAAGAGGTAACTTGCTCCCATGATTCAGCTGGCAGAGCAGACTTGGAGGTACACCTGTGTTGCGAGAGTGTGCCCAGAGCAGCTGCCACAGGCCATGTTTCTGTGCAGTGCATTCGGCTGTTTTACAGCCTCCTCCTGAGCTTTGATCTCTTTTCAGACAGCAGGGGTCCTAACAAATCAAGCTTTTCATGTTTCCCTCAGTTTCACTCTCTTTTGCTTCACCATTCATACTTGAACTCCAAAGAGGACGGATAAAATATTGTCTTTTTCTGAATCAATTTGATCAGCAGCGGACATGACTGAAGTGGGCATTTTGCCTTTTGTGAGGTGCTTTAAAGTTGACTGCTGGGTAAAGAATGCTAAAGAACAGGAAATTGCCTTTATTTATTTTGCCATTTAATTAAGTCAGTATTTATGCTTTTAACAACCTCTATGCATAATGCTTCATCTGCTACGCACTTCTTTTTTGCAATGCTGTAGTGTCTACCCGGTTAGGAAAGGTGACATTGCAGGGTAGTGTTAGACTGCTAATGGTCCCCAGAGAGAAATCTGAATTATGACAAATAATGCACTATTCCACATTTTATAACATTTCTAATCTATTTTTACCATGTTGCATGCAGCTTACTCTGTCTTCACGTAGTCCACCTGATATCAGGAAGGTCAAACCACTACTTATTCACTTCACTTGCAGCCAGCATATTCTTCTTTGTGAGTCATAAAGCACCTTTGACATCAAGGGCAGTCAAGGAGATTACCTCCACACCTTTCTGGGCCAGATAGCAGTAAAAACAGGAAGAAGCAATTGAAGTTAAAGTTAAATCAGCAGCAACAATCTAATCTTTTATGCTTTCCAACAGTATATTCTGTGCTGTTTAGAATATATTGCTTTAATTGCATAGCAGCCTCTGGAATTGAGGAACTTAGCAGTCAACTGGAAACATGCAGGAATAGAGGGATATGGGATAAATGGCAATGCATCCCCTGTTGATTTGTTTATTTAAGGAAAGGAGACATCTGAAAAAAACAGTGATGCCGTATTTCAAAGCAAACATTCTGGGAAGTCTTTTTGTAGGTAGATATAAGGCATCTATACAGCCAGAAATTGGTGAAAGCAAAAGATGCTGATTCTGACTAATTCAGCAAAGCAATAATATGGATTTTAATTTACTCTGTGTAACAAATCTCTGCATTACATTTCTCCATATAAACACAGCTTTATCTACTGCTATTCTAAAATTTTGTACATTAGCAAGTTACAAGCTGAAATCTCACTATGTCTATTTTCTCATTTTCTTAGAGACTTTGAAGACAGCTGGCAATTTTTTTATTCTAAAATACCTTGGTTTGTTCTTTCCACTCTCCTCCCACCCGCTCCTTTCCACAGTTTCTTTGTGTAGATTTGTCTCCTTTGTTTATGCCTTTGTAATTTTTTCCCTAGTGTTAGTACTGAGTTCGCAGAGCTGAAGTCAAAAACCTGCCTTATACAATATTCTAATCCATAGGCCAGCATCCAAGTCTGGTGGCCTAGAATTACAGGGATGATGGTGAATGTATAAAAGTCCCAGAGCTCAATATAGGAGAAAAAAGCTGGAGGGAATACTGTAACACTGTGCACAGGTCTGAAACAGGGGGCACAGCCAGGGGGGAAATGAGGAGGCAGTGGAATTCTTGTTAGACTGCTGTGCCAAGATGAGGAGCAGATAGTAAATTAGGAACGAGCACTGCAAGAACACATCTGAATCAGACCCTCCAATTAACTGTTCTCTTTCCTTCTTTCAAGTTTGATTTCCTTTTAACCTTTTATTTTATTCTTTTGATCTCAGCATCTTTTTCTTTTTGCTCGAATGAAGAGCAGTGGTGCAATATTTTTGTTGAGGAGGTGCTTTCATTGTCAGCTCCTGTTTCCAAGCGCAGCAAGTGATGAACAAGAGCAGGAAATATTGATGCACACTATAGCTCAGAATATGAGTTTGACTAAAATTTGAGGCAATGTAAAATGAGAACTGTTCTTCCTCAGTTTGTGACAGAGTTGCCTCTATTCCTTCTTAGCTGTTGAAAATCTCAGCAGATTTTATGTGGGATTTTGTGTGTGCACAAATACATGTATAGAGCAATAGAATTTTATGAAAGAAAACATTGTACAAAGGAGGAGAAATAATATTTAGCTGTTATATGCTGGAAAACAGAAAAACTGGCCATTACCTTGTAAACAACCTTGTAACATTCTTCTGCATGCCTCTTATTTGGGCTAAGTCCAAACTGCTACGTGACAGTCTCTAAAAGCTTGGGGATAGGCAGAAAAGTCCCTGTGAAAGGCTCTCGTGCAGCCATATGAATGCATGAGAATCCTGTAATACACTTCAGCAGTAGTAATGTTAATTTAGTTTCTACAGATTGCCAATCAAAACATGTAGCACCTCTTCAAGGTGAGAGCCCCTCCCAGCCTTGTGAAGCACCTTGTGGAGCTAAATGACTATCAATCTTGTCATTATTAAGAGAATTGTTGTTTGTTTTGAATTGCCCCACTATATACTTCCAGAGCGCTGTAGAAAAAAAAAATTACATTTTAGAGATATTCTTCTATTAGTCTGTCTTCAACAAAGTCTTGAAAGTGTTGTGAATTCCTGCAATGAGGCTTGCAGGTTTGGGCTTGTGATTTGTTGGGTTTTTTTCTGAGAACGTTACTGGCTGGCTGTTGCATGCTAAGACACACACATGGTGCTCTGAGATGATTCAGTGTTTATGGTTTTAAAGTTTCCATACTGAGATAAACACAGACATGCTTACTTTACTGTGAACACCTGCTAATTTTTAGTTCTGGAATACCTAAATCAGTATATGTCCTTCCACATGTATTTTACAGAATCATAGAATGGTTGAGGTTGAAAGGGACCCCTGGAAAATGTCTCGACCAAACCTCTGTTCAAGAAGGACCACCTAGAGCAGGTTGCTAAGGACCATGTCCAGCTGACTTTCGAATAACTCTAGGGATGGTGACTCCACAACCTCTCTGGGGACCCTGTTCCAGTAGTCAGTCACTCTCACAGTAAAAAAGTGTTTCCTTATGTTTAAGCAGAGCATCCTATGTTTCATCCTGTGCCCATCACCTCTTGTACTGTCACTGTACACTGTTGGAAAGAGCCTGACTCCATCTTTGTATCCTCACTTCAGACATTTATATACATTGATGAGATCCCTTCCTGAGCCTTTTCTCAGCACAGCTCTCTCAGTTCTTCCTCATATGAGAGACACTACAATTCCTCAATCATCTTTGTGGTCCTTCATTCGACTCTGTCCAGTATATTCATGTTTCTCTTGTACTGAGGAACCCAGAATTGGACATAGTATTCCACATGTGGCCTCAACAATGCCACCTTACTGTAGACACATCCAACCCACACTTCAACAGCTTTTCTATGAGGATCTTATTGGAGAAAGTGTTGAAAGCCTTACTGAAGTCTAGGTAGACAATATCCACTACTCTCCCCTCATCATAGGCCAATCATTTCATCACAGAAGGTTATCGAATTGGTCAAGCATGACTTCTCCTTTAGGTGAGTACTCCTGAAGATTTTCTTGTTCATGTGCCTGGAAGTTTATTCCATTATTAGCTGCTCTATCACTTCCTCAGGGATTGAAGTAAGGCTGATTGACCTGTGGTTCCCTGGGTCCTCATTCCTGCACTTCTTGAAGATAGGAGTGACATTAGCTTCTCCTAATCTCCATGATCCATCTAAGATTATTGAGAGTGGTCTTGTAATGATATCTGCCAGCTCCCTCAACACTCATGGTTGAACCCCATCAGGGCCCCCATCCAGTTTGCCTGAACTTATCCTCTTTCACCAAAGGTATACCTTCGTTGCTACAGTTTTTTCCCCTGGACTCTAGGGTCTACAATTTCCTGAAGGACAGTCTTGCTTGTAAAAACTGAAGCAAAAAAGGTATTTTCCATGCGTCGTTGAACCTTAAGCAGCAGGCCTGCATCTTCCTTAGACTTTTGTCATCTGTGTGCTTATAAAAGCCCTTCCTCTTGTCTTTGACATCCCTGGACAGATTCAATTCTATTTGGAATTACTATATGCTATTAAGACCATATATGTTAGAAAATCTTATGGAATTACTTATATGGAGTAATTTTATTTACTGGAGTGAAGAGGCAAAAATGAAACATAACCAAGGTTTTAAAACCCATGTTGGTGCTTTTAAAAGAGGAAGGGAAGACATCTATGATCTTAGGGGCTTAGCATCAACCTGAAGTGTTTATGACTGTCACAACTTCCTTGAAAACTAGTGGATATTTTGAAGTGTCCCTGGTCTGATAACTATAAATTTAAGAACCACAAAGGAATACAGTAGTTTTTCTTTAATTCTCTAGCAAATTATTAGTTTACTTTCCCATTCTCTGAATATTGTATTGTAGACAAGTCAACCTCATTCCAGAGTTTATAAGTGTATATTAAAATATTCTATAAATAATTTAGAACATACTTAGTTATAAGTCTTCCAGTGCAAGATGGAATGCTATAAAGCTGTTCCTTTCATACTGAAAGAAGAATTAAATTTAGACTGTAGAGAAGAACAAAGCCAATTGTTGTCCCACTTACACATTACTCTCTGGTATTTTTGAGATAACCAGAAAGATAAGCATATAGAACTATGGTTCCGGACCTACTAAGATTTAAGGACATTGTTGAGCTAAATCTAAGCAGCAGGAAACACACCATATTGAAGTTTCTAGAGATGTTATATGTCTGATAGTCACACTTCAAATCACTCCTAGTTCAGGGTTTTCTAAAGAAGCAGAAGGTATCCAATCTGGAATGAAAATGACATTTACTGAACTTCAAATAAGTGCTATAGATGCTCACCTCACATTAACCCGATATTTTCGTCCTATTGTCAACATTGTAACATGCTGTTGTACTTATCTCCTACTTGGTGTGAAATTAAGCAAACAATTTTTTTTTTTTGCTCACATTGTCATTACACAAGTAAGTTTGGAGCTCAGTAAAAAGTGAGATAACTCTGTACTGGAGAGTCACAGAACACTGTACTAACTAACTTATCTTTATTAAGAAGACCAAGTTAAGAAGTAGGTTTTTTTTACTCTACCATTCACACAGTTAAAGACAAACTTTAACCAGATATCATTGTTCTCACAAGGCTAACAGATTTCATAGACCTTGAAATCTTGATATTTAAAAATTCACTGAAATCACCATGTATCTTGAATTCAAAACCAAATTTTGAATTCAATATGAAGTTCCATTCTCTTGGGAACCATCATTACCTCTCAAATCCAAAAAACATACCTGGGAATCTCCCATTTGTTATTAACCTTTTATATAGCCCTTTTTAGTTCAACTATATATTTTATCATAACGATTTTTTTACGTTTTTGGGTTTTTTTAAAATGGAAGGAACACCTGACAGTGAACATACCCTTGTCAGTTTCAGCAGTCTTTGGGATGGAACTGATACAGCCCACATCATTCCTTATGGCACTTTGATATTACAGGGAACCGTTTTCTTTCTCACAACCACCAGCTGCTGTATGAGAGCTGAAGGGTTTCTCAGAATCCCTTAACCTTATGTTTCCTTATCTGCAGTTCATTTTCATGCCTGATTTCCCAGAATTTGCTTAACATTTTCAGAAGGACGTCATTCACCCACTAGTTGTAGCAGGATTTGGATTCATAACTCTTTTGAAAAGAGTGATATGATTCTTCATACCACCAACACATGATATTGTCAGATGATAAATATTCTTCTCATCAAAATCAAAAAGAACTGAGTCCTCCCATCCACCAGAAAACTCTGAACCAAATTAAGGCTGAACATTCTGGATGCTCTTTTACAAAGATAAGAAGTGGGACTAGCCATCTGGCACCTCTTGAGGCTCTTTAAACACAGAGAATTTTTGCTGGAGAAAGCCAAGCTGTCTTGAATTCTTCTAAGGATCTGTTTGCAGAGGAGGAGGGTAGGGGGCTGGATTTTGTTGTTGTGGTGGATTTTCTTTGTTTTACACTGGGGTTTTTTTTAATGGATTTATAACATATCTCTGTATTTTACATGAGCTTTATTCTGAATGCCAGCAGAAACTTACTGTCGTTTTCCACTGTAGTAAATATTTGATGCCCTGTTAAGGAACTTGCTCTATATTGCAGAGAGGTATTCAGAAGGGGCTTGGTTGCACCCATTACAGCCTCCCCAATTGTAGCTGTATGGACTAGAATCATGCTGGGATCCCTCAGCATCTGTGCTGTTCTGGGAATGGTTGTTCTCTCTTTATGTGAGGCACCAGCTTTCACCTCTTATATCTAGCAAGAACTGATTAGTGGTAATCTCTGGGTTCGTGTTCTTTTGTAGGTTAAGAATTCAGTGGGACCTAGTGCTTTATTACTGGGAATGTCTTAAGAAGTTGAAAACTACTGCTGTCTGCAAGGTTTGAAACCATACCCTATCCCTTCTGGTGCAGTGTTGCAGAGAAAATAGTCATATTGTTAAATAAGCTGAGCTGACTGTCACAAACTTTTTTTTTATTCACACCGTGGCTGAAGAACAGGCCTTTTGTATTTCATGTTTTCTTTCACATAAAAACATTGTTACATATTTAAGATTGGTACAACAGTGTATGTACTGTAGGTATGAACAATACTTAGTAGTACAAACAATAAATGTAAGCCCATGACAGTACATTCTGTATAAATACAAAAATTAAACTTGCCGTAGCAAGTGGCTCATGCTAATCAACAGCTGCTAGAGGTCATATTTGAGATATTATGCAAATTCCAAACTCAAAAGTACAGATTATGAAATAATAATTAATTACATTTGCACTTTGATTAAAGATTAAATCTCAGTATAATAAAAAAATTTTAAAATCATGTCTTTGTATTACCTGACATAATTAGGCACTCTCCTAAATGGCCAAACTTAGAACTGCCTATTATGTCCTAGCAAACCTGTGGGAGAGCCTGACATGTGTTTAGCAATCATGGGGATTTTTGTGTTCATCAGAAAAAATCATTTTAAAACAATGTAGGAGGGGCAGTCCTTATCTTTAAGGCAACTGTTGGATAATTGACCTCCTTCAGCATTTAATTTCTCAAGCCTCTAGGAAGCTTAATTTTGAACATCAAAGGGGTACCTGTGGAAGAAACTGTTCCAGACTGGTGAGTAAACAAATTAGAGTTAATAGGGTCATTAGCTTTTGTGGTAAAATTTCAAACTGGGTATTCCTCACTAAGGAATGTAAATGTCAGTGTTTTAAAGTCTTCTAAAATATAATTAGACATGGAACTTGAATACAAATGCTATTTGTATTCAAGTATTTTTCTACATCTCCTATTAGCAAATAATGTTTTCCATACTCTGGGCATTATTTTATTAACATCAGGGAATCTGTTGTTCTGGTCCTGTGCACTACTTGCCAGACAATTAGAATAAAAACAAAAAAAAAAAATTGCAAAGCTTCTTAGTCAATAATATGCTGTAAGTATTAAGGATGTTCTATCTTCTGTATGATATAAAATGTGCTAGCCAGTTACCTTTAGAGTAACAACTGTAGATCTATTTAACCTTTAGATCTCTAGTATAAGAACTTAAAAAAAAAAACAAACCAAACCAAAATCCCCCACACAAAAAAACCCTCCAACCCAGTACCACAAAGAAACCAACTTACATTTCCTCATTTGGATGATGAATGATCTTCTCATCTGTACTTTCTCTTGGTTCTATGGCTACATAAAGGAATAATTACTGATTGAATTTGAAACAGAAATGCAGCAAATTCAATTCCTACATCCTCTCGTTTCACTTCTTGCACAATACTGAAGTCTTTTATTCAATTATCATTGCATATGGTAATAGAAATACTGTTCCCTTTCTTCCACCAAACTAACAAGTTGCTAGTCCAATCACATTTCCACACCTTCTCCTACATACCTACCTGCAGGCTATGCACTCTTGCGTATCCATTTCCCCTGAAATTCTTGCTACTAACTGTTTCCAACAGCAGCAAGCTCCTGAAAGTAGGGTTGTCAGAGCAAGTTCCCTTTTTCACTGTACAACCCTAGGAAATCTAGGGGTTTATTCTATGTCTCTAGGAGCCGTAGGAGCTCAGTACTCAGCAATGACTTCTTTTTAATCCAGAAAATTACCTGCTGCTACAAGTGTCATCATTTAAACAGGTAGAGAGGAAAATTTCCTCATAATGAACAGTAACATCAGGTCAGTCTAGCAGTTTGTGGAATAAGGACTAACTGTCAACACCAGAAATGTGTTTAGTGTAAAAGGAAATAAGATATTTACTAGGCATTCCAAAAGAGGATTATAGAAATATTTAGACTGGTAAACTGCAGATGGCCAAGCACATCTAGTGGTAAACCACCTCTTCCCTATGAAAACCAATTTGTACCAGTGGGGTCTGAGTGAGTGCTACAGTGAATTCCACCAAAAATGGAAGGGTGAGGGAGGAGAGAAAGGCATTTTAAATAATTGATCATAGCTGTATCTGTGGTTACAAGCATAGGATTCTGAAGTAATTAGCCTGAAGGAGCAAAGAGTTTAAAAAATATTAACTCTCCCCACTATATATAATCATGAAGTTCAAGAAAAAAAGAGAGTTTTTTCCCATTTGACTATCATAAATCTTTCTGTTGTGATAGTCATGTGTAGTCGGCTGATTTAATCTTTTGATCTTCCATTCTCCCTCAATGGCAACAATTTCTTTTTGCTTAAGCAACACAAATAAAAGTAAACCCCCATCAAATGCTTTTCATGTAATGTGAATCATGTTTAAGTGATGTTTTGAAAAAAATCCTTGTCCATTAGAAGCAAGCTTTTTGCACTAGGTAAGTTGTTATAGCTGAGGTTTTTTGCAAAGTGGTTCAAGTTACTGTTTATTATTGGTCTCTAACAATATACTTCAAATAAGAATTTTTAGTTTACTTCCATAAGAGTTTCATAGCATTCATTTTTAAATAACCATTAGTTTTATTTCAACCTCCTACAGTGTTTTTGATAGAATGTTACTATTTTCACACAACAGTATTTTATTTCCCACTGTAGTCCATAGTATTAGATGAGTATGACTTTCCATTTCTCTAACTTACTGATTTTACTCATGGAGAAAAAACAATATCAAATCAAGATCACATAACCTCAATGGAAAATTTGGGATCATATGCCAATCTTCCGATCTTGCTTTCTGTGTGCATTGAAGGGTGACACTCATTTAACCTAAACTGATCCATACAAAATTAAGCATCTGGTTTTCCTTCTCCAGTCAATGCCAAGACAAGCACCTCCCAAGGATAAGTCAGCTGATCACAAAACACTGGCAAGTTTGGCAAGAGAAATCATGGTAAGAGTTTATTTACCCTTCAACTAAGGTGGAAGGTAAATGCTTCTGTACTGCTCCATTAAAATATTTTATGATCTGGTATGTCTTGCCCATGAATGTAGTAAGGGAATACTTCTAGTATGACTTCTTTTTATTCTTTGATTGAAATCTTGATTGTGAAGCATTCTAAAAAAAAACCCTTCCCACCTTATTTTAGAATTGTTGATACCATGTTGCTCATCTGGATATAGTGACAATGCTACTTTCAGAACTTAAAGTAAAAACAAATAAACACCAGAATTAAGAGTGATTCACATGTTGGAATAGGACATTTGTTTGAACACATTTGACACTATTTTAATTTTTTTTTTTTTGAAGCAGTAAAACAGTAGGCACGGACAAGTAGTAATTTCTTCAAAAACAAGCATGTAATAGCCAACTCAGGATGTGTTTCTGAAAAAATCCTGAACTATTCAGTAGAAACTAAAGGCATAAGACCAGATGGAATATATTCCAATGGCTGTTAAAATGTAATACACAAAAGGACGCCCTTTCATTCAGCTTGTTACAAACTGTAGATTCCATAGCAAGCTGGAATGCTTTAACCAAACATAAACAAGTCGAACAAAGTTACAAAGAATGTAACTTTCTATTGCAATTTTTAACCCATTTCCAAACATACCTCATTGCTTTTTCTTTCCCGTATCTGTTTTTGATCCCTATCTAGGGGGTTATGTCAGGTAACAATAGAAAGGTCTGACACCAGAGGGTTCAGCATTGCTATTCCATGACTTCAGCACATCATCTGTAGGGTAGCATGACACATATAATCAGCAGAGGTGGTCTTGCATTAACCTTTTCCACTGTTGGAAGATAAAATGATAATAAAACAACAAAAACAGGTAATGAGGCAAGGAGAACACAATTCTTGTGATTGTGGCTGAGAATTTCAGGGAGGGGGGCAGCTGAACAACTTAGTGCAGACTTCCAATCAAACATTACTGATTCAAATAACAAATGGAGTAGATGCATATATGTAGGTGTAAACCCAAACATGAGTATAAGATAACTCCCAGAACAGAAGCATGTTAAAGGAAGGAGTTGGTTAAGTTTGTTCTTATAACTGGCTACCATTTGGCAGACAAACAACCTTCCCACAAGAATGATAAAAAATTTAATTATTTTGTGACTTGATTCAGTTGACATCCTTAGGAAGAATTGTTCAGAATTTAACAGTTGTAAACAACTACAAGATTTGGTTTGTTCAGCCTAGAGAAGAGGAGACTGAGGGGAGACCTCATTTCGATCTTCAACATCCACAAGGGGAAGTGGAGGGGCAGGTACAGATCTCTTCACTCTCGTGACCAGTGACAGAACTCAAGAAAACAGCATGAAACTGTGTCAGGGGAGGTTTAGGCTGGATATCAGGAAAAGGTTCCTCAGCCAAAGGGTGGCTGAGCACTGGAACAGACTCCCCAGGGAAATGATAACAGTACCAAGCCTGGCTTAGTTCTTAGCGCGGACAATGCTCTGAGGCACATGGTGTGGTTCTTGGGGCATCCTGTGCAGGGCCAGGAGTTGGACTTGATGGTCCTGATGCGGTCCTTCCAACTCTGCATATTCTGTTATTCTATAATTTGCTTAATGCTGCTTCTGTTGAGACATATCTACTACAGCAGCCTACAAAACTGATATTATGTGGTTGTATCAAAATAGAGAAAATGCTTGTTCACTCTAGTCTGTGGCTCTTTGATCTGGTTTTTTTTGGCATGTTTCTATCAATAAAAAACTACTTCCCCACAACAGCTCCCAGTAGAAGGTCAAATATTCAGTGGAATGACAGAGCAGATAGCTAAAATGTATGAATAAAAAAGCAGCTCCAACTAAATTTGTACATAGTAAGTTAAAAGTAAATGAGAATCTGGCTACAGTGGAATTCACCCCTGGAAAGAAGCGATGGTATTAGTTAGCTAAAAAAAGCAAAGATAAGAGTAAAGCAAAATTGCATAGGCTAAAGTCTATTTCTTAGAAGCTGCATGTTGTGGAAATGATGTAATGTTAATACCTTTCCTTTGTTTTGTCACTGGTGTGACTGTTCGCACACACCAAAGGTTGCATTTACACTGAACTTATGTCAGTGCATTTTTAACACAAAACCCCTGGGCAACTCAGGAAGTTTAAAATCTTTTTTCTTAAAACCTGAATTAGAGTCACACTTTAAATTGTGCTGCATGTGTTACCATGTTTACTTATGTCTCTCTGGAGTTGTTAGCAGCATAGGCTTCTTCAATGGGAAGAGTATGCCACTAGGGCTTTTTATCTGCATTCTTTAGAATCAATCAAAAGGCACAGTTTGAGCAGCCATGGGCCAAGGCGGGATCTGTCTGAGTCTCTGTCCCAGATAATATACTGCTTGAATGACTCTACGGCACTCAAGCCATGTCCTGTAGGACCTACTGTGAATTACATTTGTATATGTCTGTTGTAACTCACTTCTTATGCCGAGTGGGGTTTGTTTTGGTTTTTATTACTCCTCTATATGAAAATCATGTCACTTACTTACTTTCAGCAACAGTACACCTTACAAATAGTATAAATATTTTTAGTCTTTACTTATGACCCATTACCCAAACCACATATGTATTGCTTGATTGTATGTAAGAGTAGTTTGAAATTGTTTTCTCATAATACTTTGAAATACTTGATTGAAAAGGAAAGAAAACCTGTATTATAAGACATAATGAAAGGAAATAAAGGCTGCATAGAATGTTTTCATTTTTCAGGGGAAAAAAAGGGCACATAAACAATGGATACAAAATTCTTTATATTCATGAACTGTATTGTACTGTAAATGCAAATTTTGAAAACTGAAGTAGACACACTTCTCTGCTCAGCCTTAATTACATTTCTTCTTAAGGATAATGGATATGGCAAGATCTATTAGTATGCCCACTCAGAATGTCACTCAGACTGAATAGCCAGCATAAAAGGCTAATGTGGCAGACATTCACACAAACACATCGTTCAGATTTCATCATGTTGCACCCGTGCGTTTTAAGGAACGCTGGAACTCTGCAGACTCTAGTAACCAATTCCGTTTCTGCTTCTCTGGCATACTGGCTGGCATACATATACTCTGTCTGCTGAGATACTAGATCCTGCAAAGCTGGTTTTGTTCCTGACATCTGGGTGCAATCCACCCATCTCTAGCACTTTCCAGGTAACTTAATAGAGACTCTCCGGAGCTAACAAGCTTTGTGACCACTCTGGTTTTATATCTCACTTCTTCAGAGATGTCAGTGGAAAGAGGAAGAGATTTTTGCTTTGGATAAGTTCCAGAAAACTTATCAAAAAATGTTTCACTTTAGTTCGCATAACCAAGATATATCATAAAAATAATGAAGACCTAACACTAAACACTTTCCATCATGCATTGAAATCATATTCCTTTAAGAAACTCAGTATGTTTCATTTCTTCCACTTGTCTTCTCCAAACATATGCCCTATTCAAATTTATAATTTATAATTTCTTTTGCCTGGTGATTCCCTTATTAGATTAATTAAATAATCAATTTTTTTGCTTATCACACTCACATATAAAATCCATTGATAGGTCAGCCTAAGAGAAGAAGTTTTATGGCTTTGCCCGTGATCTGTATGGTATTTTTTTAATTGATAGAACAAAAACATTGAAGCAAGATGACAATACAAGAGATGCTACTTTCAGTTTTTAAAAAGTGCTTGGAAAGAATCTAATGCTATAGATGACAATTTTACAACTTTAAATAGGCAAATTCAGTCACAAATGTTACTTCATAAAATTACAAATGGAGTGTGCTCAGATTCTCCATGCAGCATAGCTCTATGCCAGTTCTCTTCCTTGCAGGATGCTTTTCACTCTTTAATATAACACAGAAGTGGAAGTAAAGTGGAGTGATCGCTTTTTCACTTAAGCATTGATTGTGATTTTTCATCAGCACATGTTCTGTGAAATCTATGGTAAAAAAGACTAACACATTTCTAGCCTGCAAACACAAGCAAATTAGGATACCATACACACACAACCTTAGATTTAGTTATCACTGGGTGGTCATAGGACAACAAACATCTGTGGTATTGTTCTGTTTCCGTCCAGGACAGTTTATTTTTTTGTGGTAGCTGGTATGGGGTGTGGCTGAGTGGGCATGGCAGGACTCAGGCATTCTTGATACCACTTCATCTCATCATGAGGGGCAGGGCAAAGAGACTGTCTTGCTTCCAAGGAGAAGAGGCATTACTTCTGGTGGAGCAAGCATGGTAGACGGAGCAGTGAGGTAATGCTGGTCCTCAGTCAGAGGGAGTGGTTTGGGTGGTGTGGCTGCGGTTGGGTCGAGCTCCACAATCCCTCTTTTTACACTTTTGTTATTAATATTCTTGCTGTTACTGTTCATTTTCTTATTTCATTGCTGTTTACAGTAAATTGTTCTTATCTGAACTAATGATCTTTGCTTTTTTGTCTCCAATTCTCCTCTCCAATCCACCACAGGGGGGAGAGGAAGGAGAAAAAGGCAGTGGGGAGGAGGGGAGTGAGCAAGCAACATGTGGGTTTGGAGTCACGATTGGGGCACTAAACTGGGGAGTACCATTCCTAAACTACAACAGGTTTAAACTTAATAGACATATCAGGCTTGTGGGATGATTCTGTTAATATTGAATTATTTCAAACTCTTCATGGTGTTCCTCTGTATGAGCATTAATTCCCTAACATACCTTGAAAGATCTAAGCTCTTAGTGACCTTTGGCTTCAAAGAGTGGCAAGTTTGACAAGTAACGCTGCTGCAAAACTCCATCTATTCATGAGGTTCTGTAAGGCTGAATTCAAGTCCTATGCTTAGAACTTTCTATGTTCTTTAATTTCTGGGGGAAAAAAAAGAAGCATTGGTCTGCTCCCCCAAAATATTTAGTGTCATTATCAGAATTGTAAAACCATGGCATTTATTCAAACTGCCAGTTTACGCTAGCACATCTGTTGATAGTTGAAAAAAAATTAAAACCAAGTAAAACTTTGAAGAAGTTCATCTCTATTAATATACTGCTTTTATTTTGGATTGTGGAACAGCTGCAGCTGTGGCTGTTCAGCTCTTGGTCTTCATGACAAGATGAAGAACAAAATAGAATTAAGGGGTAGAGACAAGATGAACAAAACACAATTAAGGCATGGAGTGGAGAAAAAGAAAAAAGTGTAACAGGTATTGATAACTACAAATATTCAGCAGTATGCTTATTAGATGAAACTCAAGAAGTTATCTTAGTGACGACAGTAATTACTAGATTACTCTAGTGTGAAACATCACTGTAAATTTTGTTTTATGTTTATTTTTATTCTCACACTTAAATTGTTATAGAGATGAATCATCCTTTTGATTAATATTGGGTTTCATCCAATAAGTCTATAAGGCATGTGTTTTCACAGCCTTGTATCAGTTTTGGTAATAGTAATACAAATTCTTCATATAAAGAAACTGTAACTCAAAATAACTAGACCAAACTGCCTATATATTCATTGCCTTATAAAATAATGTTTTTATGGCAAAAATATTTTTACCTCTTGAGGACAGAAGCTTTGATCTCATCAGCTTCAAAGTGCCAAAAAGCCTGATTTACGTTAGATAAAATGGTGATATCTGTATTCCCAGAACTCCCAATTTGCTAATGTCAGTATCACAAAACCACTACCAGAGGTGGTCCCGTGCTAGCAATCAAGAAATGTAGGAAACTTTGGCTAACTGAACTGTGGAAACAGACATCTTCAGCTTATAAAAGTGATCCCTTCAGGGGGAGAACACATTGGTTTAATACTGTATAATTTGCACTATTCCTATTCACCATTTGAAAGATTATTTCAATCTCAAAATTGTCAATTTTGCATTTTCATAAGAACTAAATCAGTTTTTAAAAAGTCAGAAAGTTGCTTTCTCTGTTTCTGTTCTTTTGATTGATTATCTATGGTTCCACAGCACATTACGCGATCACAGCAATGTTCTTTGGAGATATAATCATCAAAGAGCATTACTCAGCTGAGGAAGTACATGTGAGGGGTGTAAATAATGAAACAGAACAGGGGGCCATTAAATATAATTTTTTGTTTTCTGTGCTTAGAGGCTTGTTTACAAGGTAGGAGGTATACTGTTAAAAAAAAAAAAGTCAAAAAAACATAAGACTCTTAAATTATACCTACTAATCCATCTGTTTGCATGGGGAGCACTGCAGACCTGACAAACCTTGAAGGTTTATCAGTGCTCATTTTGGCTTTCAAGGGTGTGCTTATTCCCAGTGGCTCAGAAACCTCTAGTTTATGTGTTAGGAACTATATTCTCAAAGCACATTTAATTTTTAAAATTATATGGTCCTTGTAATCCTAGTTATATAATGCAAGCTATTTTATAAAGCCTACTTCTGTGTAGCACATAAAATATGGAAGATTAGAACCATTAATTAAAGATTGATTTAGATGAGAGAAGAGAGCATGAAGTGAAGTGTTCAAATGCATGCCCATGACATGTAGCAGAGCTGAAAAGTAACTGATTGTGTGTGGATAATTGCCGTGACTCAGTTTGGCAGACCCCTATTGTTATAAGAGCTGCAAGGCTGCCTCTTAAACTGTTCAAACATGGATCTCCAACATTCATGTCAAGAAAGGCCAGCTACTCTGTTAAAATTCATTGCTTGTTTGTTAAACAAATGTGTATCTTCTTTCTGTGTCACTATTCCTGGTGGGGTTTTTTTGTTTTTTTGTTTGTTTGTTTAAGATAATGGTTCTATAATTTTCTTTCTAATGCAAGCTTCTGTCACTAATATGAAGTTTCTGATTCTGAGTCACCTAATACTGTCCTGATACTACTTTTATATTTGAAAAAATAAGCATCATTAGCAGTAGTCCTTGCAGAAGTCTATGATTCTTACTTACACTGTAGCTCTCCCTTTCTTTTTGTGTAAAGGGACTTTGTGTAAAACTTGTGTACAAACAAAATTAAGTTAGACTAAGTAAAATAAAAAGATTTTAAGAGTGAAAATTAGACCCATTAGAACTGTAAAAACATTGGAAGTGAGATCAGAATAAAGTTTACTGTACAGAATTCATTTAGAAAATAAGAAAGCTATGAAGCCTTTGAAGGACCTGAAAGCAAAATTCATATAATCCAATCCTTTGTTATCATCAATAAAAAATATTAAGAGACTGGAGAAGTAGGATGTGTATGTCTGAAACTAGCTGTGTAGATGTTTGAGTGCACTACTGTTATTATCATACTCTAAACAAAACTGTAAAGTTGGTAAACTAGTATATTCTGGTATATTTGTATATGTAGCCTTTGCTGGCTGATATTAAATCAGCTAAAATATTTATGTAAAGGATTTTCACTGTGGACCTACAATCTTAACTTTTGACATTCTAACATTGTCACTTATTTGTAGAATTTTATCTGATGTTTCAATTGTATGTATGTGAAAAAGAAGTTTAAAATTCTCCAGTTGAACTTAGAATAATTTTACATAATTGTTTGTCCTTGCTTATTGAAATACTAATGGCTAAATGCCACATATCAACAACTCTGACCCTAAATATAGATAACGTAATAGTTGTTTTGACACATTAAAAAATGGTACCTCGAACAGAGTAAGTTTAGTTCATCTTTTTAGATGAATATGGACACATAATTTTTACACATTTACCATTTTTATTACTGAAATCGCATCAAATTGATTTTTTATTTTTGAAAACTGTAGATTTCACATACAGTAAGGAAATGATCCTAAATAATAAATCAAAATACGCATCCTACCAATCAAGAGGCAGGAATGCAAGTCATGAAAAACCTTCTAATTTGGCACAGAGCAGTCTCTCATGCATAACTGCTGTCCTCTGATCAAACCATGCTTTTTAACCTCAAACAAGGAGGAAAAAAGAGTCTTAGTAAAATGGACAGCTAGAACATCCTTTAATAGAGATGGAAATGATGCTCAAAAGTGTGCAAAGCATGTTATATTCAGGAAGAATACAGGAAAGGACTGGGGAGGGGAAGAAAAAAACAAAGGAAAATAAAAAGAAAGCTGGAAGAAGCAGCCTTGATCTTATAACTGGGACAAATTAAAAAAAAAAAGTCTCATGGCATGTCTGTCGGTGGAAATGGCCTCATTGCTGTGATTTAACCCCAGGTAGTATCTAAGCACTCTGCAGCCACTCCCTCACTCCACCCTAGTGGGAAGGGGGACAGAATCAGAAGAGTGAAAGTGAGAAAACTCATGAGTTGAGATAGAGGAAGTTTAATAGGGAAAGCAAAAGCCACATATGCAAGCAAAGCTAAAGAAAACAAGGAATTCATTGACCACTTCCCATGTGCAGGCAGGTGTTCAGCCACCCCCAGGGAAGCAGGGCTCCATCATACATAATGGTGATTTGGGAATCTGAACTTCCCCTTCCCTTTTTTATCTCCCCGCTTTATATGCTGAGCATGATACCATGTGTTATGGAATATCCCTTGGGTCAGTTGGGGTCAGCTGTCCTAGCTGTGTCCCCTTACAACTCCTTGTGCACCCCAACTTCCTCACTAGTGCGGGGGGGTGAGGAGCAGAAATGTCCTTGATCCTGTGTAAGTGCTGCTCAGCAGTAACTAAGACATCCCTGTATTTTGAACAATATTTCCAGCAAAAATCCAAAAGATGGCTATACTAGCTACTGGGAAGAAAATTAACTCTACCCCAGACAAAACCAGCACACACATTTATAGTGCTTATTGAATAGAAACATCTTCTGAAGCAGTATGCTTTTTCCACTGATAATGTGGATGCGAAATTTATCCATACTGATATACTGAAAAAATTTCCAGCCTTCTTTTTTGCGTAAGCATAAATTATAACTCACACATTTGATGGTATCAAATTCTATGGTGATTTAAGACCAACAAATGCCAACTTTTTACTCTAAAGTTTTTAATCTTATTGCAGACTGGTAGGAAAAATATTGTGTCTGTATCATCCTTGCTGTGGCTTCAATTCTTAAAGTCCAAACTAATATGTGACTAGGTAGAGGTCCTCCTAACAAGGTTAGAGGTGCAGTCCAGGAACCTGTGTTACTAGACATGGTAGAGTCACAGCCAAATTTCCTTAAAAACGGTATTTTACTACTATTTCTTTTTAATCTAATACTAGTTTAGTATGACAAGAATAAGGATGAGAAAAGTGGGTTTCTATGATATTAATCTTCTCCCTCGGGAGAAGATTTTGCCAGGGGCAAAATGACATTCCTCTTACACTGAAGTTAAAGCAACAGAATTAGTAAATTTTGTTCAGGCAACACTTATGTATGTACCTTGACACTCCTCATTTCCTGATGGCAAGATAATCCAGTGGGAGACCCAAAAGCTGTAAAAGTTTCACAAATAGCATAAAAGTTCGCTCTTCAATTCTGTTAAGAGTTTACAGTACTGTAATTGAAAGAACTGCACTTATCTAATCTTCCTAATACAAGAATCATTGTTCTTTTTAGTAGTTCACAAACCTCAGCAAGTTGTATAAAACACTATACACAGGTATTTCCTTAATTTGTCCACTGGACAGCAAATAAACAATTAGAGGTTCTAAATGCTTTATCCTAAATATGGAACTAAAGTGCATGAAAGTATTATTTCTTTTTTAGGGAAAGACAGCAAAAAGACTAAATGACCCTACACAGGTTAGTTAATAAATAAGATGGATGAATAATTGAGATCTTTTATTATGTGGGCATCAATAGATTAATTTTTACTAGTGAACTCATTTCCAGTAATGATATTGGGAAGTAATCTCTCATCAGCAAGCTGTGGCAGTGAAGGAGAGGATTTTAGACTTTCGCGTAAAGTTGTACTAACTATGCTGCCCTCTTATGTGTTCTATATAATTTTCTTCTTCAGTTGCATGCAAAGCCAAAAAAGCAATACTTATGAGCCATTAAAAGCCCCTTTAAAAAAATGGCAGTTTGATAATTCAAACAACAGCCAATACGTTTTGAGATGGCACCAAAGTTTTTAAGTTCTTTTTATGCTCTTTTTAATAGAAAAAGAAAAGCATTTCAGTTTTTGCATAGCTTTTCAGAGTATAAAAGGGAAATTGATCTTTGGTGTCTGTTGACACAAACGGGAAAAGCTTATCTTGAAATGCAATATTCTTTTGAAGAATTCAGTTATAAGGTCTTCCTGGAGAACTCGAGAACTAAACAAAAGTGCCGATAAATTACTGGAAAATCTTTCACTCTTTAATATGGAGGTAATTCGTAACCTGTTTGGGCCCTGGTTTCTTAATCTGGATCCAGTATTCTGTGTTCCTACATCACTATTTCCTTAGATGTTTTTGCCTATCATTACAGTTCGAAAGCCGTTGTCTCTTCCATATGTGTAGATATGTATAGGGATAAGATATAGTCTACTCAAGTCTCAATTAGCACCTTCCTATTAAGATTTCTTAAAATCCATTTTTTTGGTATGGAACCAAAAATAAATAAGCATACCTTAAATAGCATAAACCCTTAAAGTGCAACTGGAGTATTTGATTCTTTTCATAACATAGATTAGAGCATAAAGACTGTGATTGCAAAAACTAATTGTTAAGTTTTAAAAGCCCTAGAGGAATAATTGCTGCTAGTCTGCATATCAGAAATTTCAAGGTAAAAGACATAACACGTTTAACTAAAACACAGCCAATTAGAGGAGAAATAGATCCCTTTCAAAATCTGAGTTGATATTATACACAGCAGAGCTGTTAACTTCAGAAAACTGAATGCTGAAGTAATCAAATAAGGAAGCGGATTTGTTTTGTATTTCAGGAGAGATTCAGATCAATTGTTCTATTTGAGCTTCACATTTTTAGGGTAGTAGCCAACTCTATAAAGAAAAACCCACCTCCACTCTAAATCTAAGACAAGTTTGACCTTGTCCAATCTTTTCTGGGTGCTAATTTTTAAAATTAGTCCTTTAATTTTCATTCACAAAATTTTTTATTTTTGAGCAAATTGTTCTGAAATCACACTTCCACCACTTTACATCGTCTTAAAAAGTCATATATTCCCTCTCTCATGCTGTATTTGTAAATGATCTAAATATTGTCAGTTAAGACTCTTAGAAATCCTTTTAAGCAAGTCATAAGGATCCTGTCAGGCAAAGGTGTTCACTACTGATTATTGAAACCAGGCACAAGAAAGATCCCTAGGGATAAGCAGCCATTCCATTAGGACAGCAGAATTCAGTACTAAGTGACAGCATTGTTGGAACTTCAGTGCAGACACAGACAGTCAATAGCTGCAGTATCCCCTCACTCTTAAACATAGACCCTCTTTCATATAAGAAATGAGCTGGTTTATTGCAATAATATGTGAAAAACTCAACTTCTCTTGTACCTGCTCAATAGCAGTTTGATAATTTCATTCTCGATTTCTTACTAAGGAGACACATTATATCCCATTGCGTGAAACTTGTTGAAGCTATATTTAACCTACTGGATTAACAATTTTGAAAGATATCTTGCTTTATACTTCTTTCTTTTACATTTTGTTGCAAGTTAGAGACTCTATCAGGAGGGCTGAAATTTCCCCTTAATTTTTCCTCTGAATCTAAGTTTCTGACAGCACTCTTGTGTTTGCTTTGCCCAAGACCAGCAAAATTCTGAGACCGTTATCAGCAAGTTCTTCCTGGTAGTTGCTGGCTTCCTCCAACTCAGCACTTTGTACACTGTGTATTGTTTTAACAATCTTAAACATGTATGCATTCAGACAAGAGTACACTGAGCAGTATCCATAGATTATTTGGTACTGTTTGCTGTCCAGCTCTCTGCATTTGGTGTCTTCTTTTTAAGTAGTAAGCTGTACATCTCCATCCTTGCTTTTGAGAGTTGAATTTCTATTCTATCCTACTTGCACTAAAAACTACCTTTTTTTTTTCTGTAGCAAGACTTAAGGAAGAATAAAAAGGCAGTAGAATATGGCTTTATTAATATAATACCCATGTCTGCTGGAGTACATTTGGACTTCACGTCTCAGGATGCCCTTCTGGCATCCTTCCTAAAACCCAACTCCTACAGTAGAAGAGTAGTGGCAAAAGATAAACAACTAAAGAAAGGGGGGGTTATTTTTACTGGAGTTATTCAGTGTCTATAAGGAAATTGTAATTTCCTGAAATGGAAACCTCTATCTGTTTATGTGAAGCAAAATATATGCCAAATCAGCAGAGTCTGTGGATTCCCAAACACAGAAATATTGAGTGTGCCATCTTCACTATTGTATCAGAACATTCAAGCTCAGATAAAGTATGCTTTGGGTACAAAAAGCTAATGTTGAAAGTCTCTTTAAAGGAAAGAGAAAATAAATATTGTTAGTCCTTTGATTTATTCTAAGACAGTATTCACTATTGCAGAAGAAAAATTAAAATAATTTAAGGAAATCTCTACAATAATAAATGTACATATTCCAAATTACTGTTTCTTAACTGTGCCTAATTATTCTTTGTATAGTTATCATGAATACGCGTAGAGTAAGGTTAATAGAAATAATCTAAAAAAGTGACAGATAAGAGCTAAATGCACTTTGCTGTTCCAGACATAATTTGAAATTGATTTTAAAAGGAAAGATCTGAAACTATCAACAGTTACTAACAGAAACAAAAAAGGCAAAACTTATCACCACTATGTGTGGGTCTTTTTTTCAACCACCCTAACACACTTTAAGTTATTTTTCCATTAACTAACTGTGCTGCCTACTTTTAGCCCTTGCTTAGCAAACTTCAAGAGCTGCAGCCGGCATGTGTCCTGTAGCTCAGAACAGGGAGTACTTTGGCACTCTGTATTCATGGTGAGAAATGGGAGGAGAGAGAAAGTCCATAGGGAAAAAAGAAAAGAGGGGAGGGGAAGGGAGGGATTCCAAGTACTAACGAGCTTTTCATTTATATGTGCTTGATGACACATGTAAAATTTATATCAAACAGATGTTCACTGGAATAGTATGGAACCCCTCCTTGGGGTGCAGAAGCAGTTTTTACTTAATCCATTCACTTTTATTTCCACTACCTGGCCATTTCTTTGATATTTCTTTGCTTTCAGCACCAAACCCAAACTTCCAGTCTTCTTTGTACTCAGCTGTGCAATTCTTCCTGAACAGATACTTGATCATTCTCTATTTCTTCATGGACTATATAGGCAATGTAACTTTCTTGAAAGACACTAATGACAGACAACTCATACATTCACATAAAAATATAAAATATTTATCTCTATATACATTTTATTAAGCATAAGCTTTATGGGGAAAAAATACATTTAGTCAGCTGGAGGGAAACAGGGCTGACAAATGCTTTTAGTCTTTTTCCATCCTCAGTAAGAGTATGAACATTTAAATGTATACAGCAGAAGAAGATGAAATTACATTCTCTGACACTTGTTAACTCTGAAACAGATATGTGATTGATTGCAAGGTGGCAGAGCTGCTGGCATTTTTTGTCGGCACATTTTGATGATACAGTTTCTTAGGTGAACTTCAAGTACATCAGTGACACATACAGAGTTTCAGACACTTTGAGTGATTTCAAAGCTAATAATTTATGAAAGCTTTTGGAGCCAGTTATTAGGTTTGTCTCAGAGAGATTGATTTTTTTGTTTTAATCCTCAGTTCCTCACTGTATATTCTGTTTATCTCATCTTATTTAGTTAGAAAACAAATTCATAGAACTTTAAATCAGAAATGTCTGCTCTTACCATGTGTCAACACCTTAACAAGGTTTCCAATATGGAATGTTTGGACCTGAGAATGCCCATGCAGGAAATGAGTCTAGAAAAAGGTGAAAAATATATGAAATTAGGTGCCCTAAATAAACTTAATTTTAAAAGGGAAAAAATAAATCTGTAACAAGAAGTTTAATGCCATTTTTTGAGACTGTTAAACTCAGTATGTTAATACTATATGACAGAGCAAATCTATCTACACAAATGTAAAGAAAAAAAAGGACACTGAAATTGTCCCCATTTATGTAGCATGTCCATAGGTTCCTTTAGGACTTCAGGAGTTCAACTCAATTCAAATACAGTGATTGGGGCACTGTGGAGAAGTATTAGCTATTAAAAAGATTAAGGTCTTTCTCTTCCGATAACCAGTGTGCGTATAATATCAGATCACTTGCCTGGAGAATTCTGGAAGAATATAACTGGAAGAATAGTAGTGGAAGGAAGAAAATAAAATTAACTTTTACTGTAAATTGGGGTTTAGATCATAGTTAGATCACAATGTGATACATTAATTTCAATTATTCTAGAGATATGGAGGAATATAAACAACAACTCTGGAATGCAAAAATTCCACTGCATCCATGAAAATTCTGTTTGTTAGATTTTGCTGCTGAAATTATTGCAAAAGAATCACAATATGCATCTTTTTCTTTCTACACAATTCAATGGAAATCCAAGTTTTATTCAAAACAGTCAATTGAATGATTTATTATCATGCTATAAAGTTTTGATTCTTTTAAAGCAGACATTCCTTTATGACAACACTAACATGTAGATCTACATCCAACAATAACATGCTTATGCATTTCCTTAAGAACTCAACTGTACTCACCACAGAGTAGCATCTTTTTGATTAGCCAAGAAGAGTAACATGTCTTTATAAGATATGGACGTTTTAAGGCATTTAAGAGAGGTCTAACAGTCTCCCTTCATCTCTTCCACTGGAAGACAGTGGAAGACATCAGATTAGCACAATCCAAATGACTTCAAAGATTTTACCACAAGCAGAAAAGACATAAAGAATGGATGGTTAACAGGTTATATTGCTATTTCAAATAATAATTGAGTACTTGTAATAATATTGCTTGCCTTATTCCTTAAGTTAAAGTGTCGAATTTATTTTTGACTTAACAGCAGTTATACTTGCAAAGCTGCTCAAAGGATGAATTTGGTCCAAAGCATTTTGATTCCAGATATTCCAGAAGATTTCACATAATTACTACATCTAGAATTCAGTGTAGGAAAGTTAATCCCACAAGAAATCAAGCTTGATAATGAGGAAAAATGGATTACCAGACTTTGTTTGACTACTAGAAGAAGGATTATTGTGTGGCAATGGACCTCAGTGGAAAACTAGGGGACAGATGAATTGCCAAGGAGTTGCAATGAAATGTGCCCATTTTTCATCTGTATCAAAATACAAATCTCATGACCACTTTTCTTCTTTAGTAGAAAAAAAATACCTTTCTTCTCATTGTTTTACATATGAAGCAATTGGAATGCTTTCAAAATATTGGTAGAATAATAATTTCCAAATATTCACTAGAATTGTTGGATTTTTTAGGAAGTTACCAATTAATAGTGTTCAGTTATTCTTTTAAATGTGCCTTCAAAATCAGCTAAATGGAGCAGTCCTAGAAATCACAACAAAATCCTTTGCAGTTGACCCACTGTTTGACTTGCAGAAGAACTCTCGCCTTTTAACACAAAATCTGCAAATTCACGCAGCTGGTTCTGGTAGTGTGCAAATTTAATATGTGAGCCTTACATATTACCAGTGAACATGTGTAATTAAAAAAAAAAATCAAAGGGAAAACACCAATAAAAATACTGAAAAAAGTGTTGCGAAAAATAAACTCCCCAAATTTCTGAATTTTTAAAGTATAGATGAGAAATATACATGTGGTGCTTAATATTGGCTATCGCCCAGCTTTTCCTCGTAACATTCTTTTTGATCCCACTAATAATATGCTATGAAGCATCACTCTGTGGGATGCAGTTAAAGCCTGTTTAAGCCAAAGAAACTGTTCGCTCTCTCACGGGGAAAATATCAGAATATTTTTATTTTTACCTCAGTCACTCCAGAAAACTTCATAAGGGATATTCTTAACCAGTGTTACAGGGAAATTGCTACCACCAGTGTGCCTGGAAAAAATGGGAGAGAATTGAAGAGTAAATTTGGTGCAGAAAAATACTGAATAAGATGATTCAGAATTAAATGCTTAAGGCTTACTTGAGCTTCAGTTGTGGAAGATTTATGCAAATCAGGTAGTTAATAGATATTCTTGTCAGGGATTTCTGTAGAAAATGGAGATTAAAAAAAGCATACTATACCTCCTCTCTCCATTCTCTTCTCCAGCTCTCAACAGCTAATTTTCTGCCATAGAGACCACGTATTTAGGTCTCACTTTTTCAATATTTCTGCTCTCATAAAAAATTAATAGCATTTCATGCTTAAAGCTGCCTACTTTTATTTTATTTTGGCTTTTTTAAAGTTGTGACATTTAACCATCTGCTTTTTTTTTTTCCAAAAGAGAAGAATAATATAATTAGCCTACACATTAAGGGAGAGTAGATGTATTCATAAGTAATATGTGTAGAGTCCTTGAGATTTTCCCAAACTGGGTAAATAAATAAACTAGGTTGAAGAGTCTTCCCTTATGCAATATCTTTACATCTAGAAGGACAAAAAATGTGTAACTACTACTGTTAGTAAAACAGATTCTTGTTTAGGCGCTAAGAGACATATCAAGAAAAGAACAAAAGCACTAATATAATGAGCCTTGCTATACTGAACTTTTATTCCTGAGCAGAGCAATTATGATGACACACAAAAATAGGATAGAAAATGCATCTCTTTGTTCAGTGGAGCCAATTTCTGTTACTCAATATAATTGTATAACTTTCATAAACAGATCAGACTCCATCTTAATGGGAACTGGCTTCCAAGTGCTTTATTTTTCTTCACCCTACTATTGCTATTGGGAAGCTGTTCCAGATCGTCACTGCTCTCTGATCATTAAGAATACTTTTAATCTCCAGCCTAATTTTATTCATAGACAATTTATAACATTTTTCTTCTGCCAACAGTGCCCTTTAGTTTAAGTAGTCCTTCTCCTTTCATGGCATATAATTCTTTTCCAAACATAGTTACTTATAGAGAGCTATTATATATCTTCTTAACTACAATATATCTTCTTAGCCATTATTTCACTAACTTAAAGAGGATAAGCACTTTTACTTTTCCGTTGTGTGATAGGCACTCTATTATTCTGATCCTCTCCTCGGCACCTGTTCAAGCTTGGTTTCTGCTCTGTTGCATTTGACTAGGTTGTATGTTGCCTGCGCAGACCTATGCAGTGGTAAATATTCTCAAAGAGGACTCACAAGTGCTGAATGGAGAGCCAACATAAGTCATCATGCAAAATGGTCATCCACTTTTGATAAATTCTAATTTATCTATAATAATAATATATTATCTAATACATAATATTTAATTTGTGAGAATCTCAATCTCATTTGAAAGCATGTGTCATAATTCTTACTATGCTAAATCTGGCATTATGCAGGATTCCGGACATGGCACTTAGAGATAAGAGACTGGTCAGAGTTTGCAAGTTTGTCTTTGCAAGTTAGTGTCTGTGGCCATTCTTTCAAAAAATAAAAAACTCTAACTTAAAAATTACTGCTAGGTAGGGGATAGTTTTAAATTAGTTAAGAGACTGTGCATGTAATATTTCTCATTAAATGAGGTATGAAGCTTTATGACCATCTTTAGAATGGTGAAGCCAGCCTTAGGTAGGATAAATTAAACAGTTTGGTAGAAATGTTAATTAAGCAACTTCAAGGAAGAAGAAAAGAATAATGTTTTAGTCCACCACAGTAAGCTGTGATATTTCAGCATTCTTTTACAAGCAATGAACATAGAAGCAGAGGAGAAAGTAAACAATTGCGTCATTCTCTCTCTGTCTAGAAAAAGTGGAGGTGGCTCAGACTGGCTATTTTGGGGGCTCTGGTTGCCATCTTTAACAGGAGGAGTAAAAAAATATTAGTTTAAGAGCACTTCAAGGTTTATAGATTTAGGGGACTTTTCAGAGACTAATTATGTGTTCACAAAATATAAAATCCAGCTGAGATACATGAGCAACCAAGGTATATCCTTATTCCTGAGGTAACTGTTTATAATGCATGCTGTTATTTTAAGTCAATAGTTATTTTAAGTCAATAATTATTTGAAAGTAAGCATATTCTCATATTCTTAAATCTTTTATACTGGTGAAATTGAATCTGAGTGATTTGGTTCATGTCAAACACTATTCCTTTGGGTCACTGTTTAAAGGTTTCCAGTCTCCTCTGAAGTGTGAGGGACCTCATCATAGATCGATTTTCAAAAATGGTCAAAATTTACAAAATTAATTTTCTGAACTGTATTCTGATCTTCCAGCACGGGAGAGGGAGAGCTAGAATTGGAAATTACTCCATTTCTCCTAAAGCTTTACATAACCTTCTATATGCAAATTCAGTTATTAGAAAACTTTCTGAGGAGATGATGGACAGAAGTGGGAGCCTTCCACCCTCTTAGCACTGCTCTAAGTACCAGCCTATGAAATATCATAAGGCAGGGATGCTTCTGTTGTCTTGTTTCAGATAGTCCACTTTGCATGAAATAATTACATATTAATTAGCTCAGAGAGAATGCAGGAGTGTGGGAATAAAAATCAATCCGAATGGCTAAAATTTCTGTGTGGTGATGGAAATTGCTAGTTGCAATTTTTGTCTCAAAGTTTGTTTATGCATTTTACAATGGATTAATAAGTGCCAAATGGAACTTCCTTAACAAGCCACCATAGTGGGAAGGATTTGAGGAGCTGTGCCAATAAGCTAGAAACATGTTCTCATTCTAACCTCTCTGTTCTCTGTATTCTCTTCTGTGATTTCTGATTATCCCATATACAGCAGAATTGCTATAACAGGAAGGATTAAGAGTTCTTTTATAAAAAAAACAAACTAGATTGAAGGTGATACCTTATGAGATGTGAGTTTGAAAGCTCTTTGGCCAAAGACAAAATAGAATCTTTGTCCTGTATCTTCTTGCAGTGTGAGTTATTAAATAAAAAGCAATGTGAGGAAATCATCCATTTAGATTTAGAAGAAGTCTATAAACTCAATATCCTTTTGGATGCTGACTATTTAATCATGAAACTGATGATAGTTCAAGAATGAGTGTTTTGAACATAAAGAGAAAAGTAAGTTGCAATGCCAAGGAAAACCTTTAATATCAAAAAATAAGATTCTCATATTATTGATTTTTCCTTTTAAAATTATTTTTTAAATTTTACAAATTGAAATTGGGATTAGCTTGTAAATTGTAATTTGTATTTAAAAACACTTAAATACAAATTAACAATTTTGATATTCATAAGCCCCAGAGCCTAAAAGTTCTCACTGGTCCTGTTTAATTAATCAGTGTAGGCAGTCTCTGATATTTCAAAGACTTGGTTAGATACAACCTTAGAACTTATTCCAAAGTGACAATGATTTCTAACAATGTCCTGCTGCTGAAAATCTAAGTCTTTGATGACTTTTTGACTTACTTTGGATGTTCTGTACATATTTTGGATGGTTCAGGTTTTGAATTAACATTTGGGGAAAATATGTATGAAAAATCAGTTCCTTGAGTGCTTTTTCATAGGAGCAATAGACAAATATGGAAATCTTTCTCTCGACACCAAATATGACTGTAGAGCCAAAAATATGTCAAGATATTCTATCTTGAAAAAAGAGCAGAAGTGCAATACAGATTTGAGCTTGTAAGGGATGAAATGAGCAGATGTTCTGTCAACAAACTGATCACTGTACAACAAATTTTAAAACAAATGGAACCAAGACATTTGCAACATTTTTACACAAATTTTTACACAAATCAATTTTTCTTCAAGCTGTAGCAGAGACTGTTCTCAGGAGCATCATTTTGTTAATTACAAAAAATTAAAAGAAAAAAGAAATTTAAAAAAGAATCTATCTTAAATCTAAACTTTGATTTTTATTTAGTAGCAACAAGGCTCTCTTCTGCAATCAGTGTTGTCTTCTGTTGCTGAGTTAGGTGAATTAGTTATTTTTATACTAGGTAGAAATGCTATAATTATGTAAAGGCCTTGTCTAAGTTTTTCCAAAATCTATAGGAGTTAAAGAGAGTGTGGAAATGGAGAACTGTAGTTGGGGCACTTGCCACTAGCTTTCAAAGTGTTCGTTTTGTGATGTTGTATTAAATCTGCTAGAGCATTCTGCACATTGGAAGGAATCATTTCAGTCTCCCTCTATAATTTGTATCAGCTGCTTTAGGTTATCAGTAAGAATATGCACAGAACTAGCTTCAGGTTTTTAAGAAGATTAAAGGAATTTTTACCCGAACAGGGAGGATTCACTGTGTAACCCACAAATGGGTTATCCTCTGTGGACATTTTTTTTTTGTGTTAAATCATCAGCATTTTTTTTTATTATTTATTAGCCTTGAAGTCCAGAATAGATACTTTCTTGCATATTATTTGTCAGTTTTCTTCATTCTGGACATAGCAAACAGGTGAATCATCCAATCTGTCTCAAAAATTAGCCAAAGCTTTTGACCAATGTCCAAACAAATAACTTTAGGTGCCTAACTGAGACAGTGCCACATTTAATCTTGGCACCAACTAAATGTAGTGTCTCAGATATCCACACAGTGAATGGAAAATAATAGACTCTTCTTAATATCTTTATCAATGATTTAGATGAGGGGATTGAGTCTTACATTAGCAAATTTGCAGATGACACTGAGTTGGGGGCAAGTGTTGATCAGCTGGAAGGCAGGAGGGCTCTGCAGAGGGACCTGGACAGACTGGAGAGTTGGGCTGATTCCAACGAGATGAGGTTCAACAAGACCAAGTGTCAGGTCCTGCACTTTGGCCACAACAGCGCTACAGGCTGGGGACAGAGTGGCTGGAGAGCAACCAGGCAGAAAGGGACCTGGGAGTTTGGATTGACAGGAAGCTGAACATGAGCCAGCAGTGTGCCCAGGTGGCCAAGAAGGCCAATGGCTTCCTGGCCTGAATCAGGAATGGTGTGGCCAACAGGTCCAGGGAAGTGATTCTTCCCCTGTACTCAGTGCTGGTGAGGCCACACCTGAGTACTGGTGTCCAGTTCTGGGTCCCTCGTTCAGAAGGAATTGATGGTGCTGGAGCAGGTCAGTAGAAGAGCAACAAGCGGTGAAGGAAACTTGAGCACAAGTCCTTTGAGGAGAGCTGAAGGAGTTGGGTTGTTAGCCTGGAGAGAGGAGCCGGGAACCTCATCACTGCTCCACAACTCCCAAACGAGGTTGTAGCCAGTGGGGGAAGGCCTCTTTCTTCCCAGGCACTCCAGCAGTAAGACAAGAGGGCACGGTCTTAAGCTGTGCCAGGGGAGGTTTAGGTTGGATATTAGGAAGAAATTCTTTACAGAGAGGGTAATCAGGCATTGGAATGGGCTGCCCAGGGAAGTGGTGGATTCTCTGTCCCTGGAGGTTTTTAAGATGAGACTGGATGTAGTACTTACTGCCATGGTCTAGTAACCACAGCGGTAGCAGATCAAGGGTTGGACTTGATGATCTCAGAGGTCCTTTTCAACCTGACTGATTCTATGATTCTATGATTCTGTTGCAGAAGTAGATAGGCTATGTGCCAAGCAATATACCTAGAACTATCTGACAAAATACACCAGGGCATCCAAGGACGGCTTAGCCTATATTCTAGTATGTCTTTGAGAAATTTTACACCTTCTTGAAGTTGGTTGCCTCTGTAACCAAAAATACAAAATTTACAGGATACTGTATGTATCATTGAGGTAGGAGCCAGATAGAGTGCTAAATCTACATTTCCAAAAGGCAGTCGAGCTATTTATTAAAAAGAGCTATTTATTGAAAAGAGATGAGCTGCATATACAGGTAAAGATGCCAGTTCTACATAGAAGTAGTGTAAATTACATAAGAAGATTCTTACATCTTTACAGTGATGGACAGTAAAAAACAGTATGATGTTGTTTTTCATTAGAAAGTACTCCTTTATCTTTTAATCCAAAATAACACAAAATTAATACCCATTAACTCTCAGTAAACATTAGCTTTTTTATGATAGACAGTAATTAATACTTCATAGTTATAATAAAAAAGGTGCTTATTATTATGCAGATGTCTAGAGATCTTATGGTTACATTTAAACAATAATTCTAAAGAAAATACACTTAACAGATTATTTTTATAAACAGGCATCTCAAATATTACTTATTCCCCGACAATTATGCACTTCACTCTCAGTATGTATTGTACATTTACTCTGTAGTCTTGTCTCCTGACCAGGATTTTTTTAAACTTCTATGTGATGATATTAGAGGACTGGGCAATCACCAACCATATGAAGTTCAACTAGAGGAAGTGCTGGGTTCTGCACCTGGGATGGGGCATCCCAGGTGTTTGTACAGACTGGGGAATGAGAGGCTGGAAAGCAGTGCCATGGAAATGGACCTGGGGGTCCTAGTCAATGACAAGTTGAATAGGAGTCAGCGGTGCCCTGATAGCCAGGAGGGTCAACCATGTCCTGCGGGGCATCAGGCAAAGCATCACCAGCCAGTCAAAGGAGGGGATTGTCCTGCTCTACTCTGCACTGGGACGGCCTCACCTTGAATATTGTGTGCAGTTTGGGGCACCACAATATAAGAAGGATATTAAACCATTAGAGTGTCCAAAGAAGGGCAATGTTACAACCCATTCCTGGGGACAAGGGCAACCCAGGTTCTTCTTAATAGATCCCTTGGGTGGATTACAGTGAAACAACACAGACTAATCAATGTCTGAACATATATATATGGAGAGAGAGTGTTTATTCTAAGGCAATTTGGTTACAAAGGAAAATGGGTATATAACTGTTTTCGTTATTATTATTCGTGATAATATAACAATATGAAAACGTTGCAATATGAAAGCATAAAAATATCACTCAAGGACATGTATAAGGGAAAAGAAAGAAAGAGAGAGAAAATATAACAGTACCAAGATTCATAACCACCACCCATGGTGGTGAGATGAGACTTGATTCTTGCATCTTTGGTCAAAGTGATGGTCTTGATCCATTGGGGGTGGTGGAAGAAACCTACAAAATACAACGTCCGGTGGCTTATTATACGTTCAGGGTTTTGATGGAAAGCCTCAGTGCCTCCTCTGAGAAGTGATGGGGGGGGGGGGGGCTTTACTCTGGTGGAAGGCCTTCAGAAAATGAATCTGGGAGCATTCTGGGAGTCTTTAGTGGTTTATGGCACATTCCAAGACATGACAGCTGCCCTCCCAGACTTTCCCAGGGGAGAAGGGAAGTTTTACAACCCAGCGGTGTTAGTAAGGGAGGACAATTTAGTGTGACAAGAGAACTCATCTTGTCTCTACAGGAGCCTGTCTCTTATTTCACTACCCATTACACCCAAAATCTCACATGCTCCTCCATGTGAAGTGGGCTTCAACAAAGCACCTAGGACCTTCACAAATGTGTTGAGTCATTAACCCTTAACAGTCCAGTCAATCACAAGCAAGAAAGATGGTGAAGGGCCTTGAGGGGAAGCCGTATGAAGAGTGGCTGAGATCACTTGGTCTGGTCAGCCTGGAGAAGAGGAGAGTGAGGGGAGATTTCATCCCAGTCTACAACTTCCTCATGAGCGCAAGAGGAGGGGCAGGCACTGATCTCTTCTCTGTGGTGACCAGTGACAGGACCTGAGGGAATGGTCTGAGGTTGTGTCAGGGGAGGTTTAGGTTGGATATTAGAGAAAGGTTCTTCACCTAGAGGGTGGCTGGGCAGAACAGGCTCCTCAGGGAAGTGGTCACAGCACGAACCTGACAGAGTTCAAGAAGCATTTGGATGATACTCTCAGGCACATGTTGTGACTTTTGGGGATGGTCCTGTGCAGGGCAGGAGTTGGACTAAATGATCCTTGTGGGTTCCTTCCAAGTCAGCATATTCTGTGATTCTGTGATTCTGTGGCATTTTTAGAGCACTTCACAGAATCACAGAATGGGTCAGGTTGGAAGGGACCACAGTGGGTCATCTGGTCCAACCTCCCTGCTCAAGCAGGGTCATCCTAGAGCACATGGTACAGGATTGTGTCCAGATGGTTCATGAATATCTCCGGTGGGTGAGACTCTACAACCCCTCTGGGCAATCTGCTCCAATGCGTGAGTACTAGCAAAGTTCTTCCTCATTTTCTAACTTATGGTAAGGTGGAACTTCCTGTGCCTCAGTTTCTGCCCATTCCCTCTCATTCTATTGTTGGTACCACCGAGAAGAGCCTCTTGACACCCACCCTTTAGATATTTATACATGTTAATGAGGTCCCTTCTAAATCTTGTCTTCTCAAGGCTGAACAGGCTCAGCTGCCTCAGAACTTTCTCTTTTAAAACTTGGATAATCAGAAGATATTATAATACTTACATAAGGATAACTAATTTCATAATATTTTGATTGTAATTTAACTTAGTCATATTTTCTTAATATACTGGTCGTTCTTATTTGCTATTTGTATAAACTTTTTGTCGTAGTGTGAACAATTAGTATGCTGACAACCATTAAAGCTTATCAAAATGAACAGCATTATAGTACAGAACCAGGAGTCTTATGGAAAATATTCCCTTTGAAACAGTCAGATATCTGACCTTTTATATAAAACTCCCAGTGCATGAAAGATGGAGCTCTGCCAGTGCTGCTTGCTATATTTTTGTGTTAGCATTAAGGGATGTTAGAACTGGGAAGGGAGCACAAAGGAAAACTTTCTGCGCACTGACTGTATGAATATAGTTAAAGAGAATGTTTTCCTTGACATATCCATATCATTTTAAGAGTCAGTTTAGGGAACGTTGCCAAATGGGATGTCCAGCAAATTTGAGTTGTCACTCACTCACCTGTCCCTTTTAGTGAAGTAACAGTACCTTTTGTATAAACCATGAACATATACAGCCCTGATAAAGCCTGGTATCTATTTCTGTCATTCTGACATTCCAGAGCATGTCAGCTAGAAAAAGTAACTGATGACTGCTGAGGCTTTAAATGAAAGTTTCCAGGGAGTAAATTTTCTTGAAGTTGTTCTAGCTGTATAAACAAGTTTGAGAAAAGCTGGAGGAAGTTTGGTTACATGTTAGATTTGTACTTTGATGAATTAGTGCTGTAATATTTTCTTGTTGTTATGCTCATAGTTAATTCCCCATCATATGCTTTCTATAGCAGCACGAGGCTAAAAAACAGCAGGAAGAAGGAAGCTGATGATTTTTATCTATCATGTCATGCCATGCATTACTTGAGTACAGATGCAGAGCAGCAGTAAGACGAGTGATACTCTGCCCTTCAGCAGATTTAGAAACAATAGTCAGAGACATATATTCAGCAGTGCCTCCAAAAACAAGAGATGTTAAAATAAAAAAATATTGCAAAACATACATATGCCAGATTGAAATTGAGAGTCATGACAGCTCTGAAATGGGGGAGTTCCAAGGCCCACTGACTTTTTTTTGCATGGGCACAGAAAAAGCCTTCAGGAAGCTTTTGTTCTCTCAGGATGTCTTTTATTAAAACATCCCAGTGACATATAAGTACAGAACCAGGCTCTTTGCAGGGTGGGCCCTTTCCTGCTGAGATGGCAGCATGCAGTGTCGCTGTGGGCATCACTGCTTCCTCAGGTCTGGGGAGGGGTCTCTGCAGGGGGGGTCTCAGGGATGTTCCAGCCCTCCCTTCCCATCCTGGTAGCCCTCAGGGGCACACAAGGACATAAAGAGAGGGTTTTCCCTTTCAGTTCCTGGGCTGTACCTGTGGCAAACAGACATGGATGGATGTCCACGCAGTGAACTGCTGATAACACTTTTTTCTTGGCCCTGGCCTGGCGCTCCTGGCCCCAGGGAGGGGGGCTGTGGGGCAGCTTTGGAGGAGCAGGAGCTACACCTGCTGCCCTGGTCATGGAAGATCTTAACTACCATCCAAAAAGTAACATAACATGTTTAGTGTCAACATTCTGTGACACTAAACGTAAAAAGGTAGAAATTTATTATGAGTGCATGCAGTAGAGGATTCACATTAAGGCCCTTCCAAGTTGGCATATTCTGTGATTCTGTGAAGAGTACTGCAATCTGGGGGAAGAAAGTCTTTCAACTTGGAAGAAGTAGGGGAATGAGCACGATGTGTCTGAGAAAAAGTCCATAAAATATTGCTAGCTGATTTCTGGTAGAAATTTTGATGGCTTTAGTGAGATGTATTCAGTAAAATTTTTACCAAAATCGTACTAAGTTTCAATCTAGCTTCCAGTGAGCTTTATATCTCTGGCACCCCTATGCTTAATTCACGGACTTAGTTCTGTTATTCTAATAAGTCATCGGTCATTTGTGATCCTGCAAAGTTACTTTTCCATTTTTACTTTTGTTCAAATGCAGAATGTGAATTAATCACACTTTTAGGTTAGCATTGAAAATACTGTGCAATTACAGGATTTTTATATAGCTAGTTAAAGCTTCTTTTGGTAGAGTAAGTTAGAATTCTGGAAAAGTTCAAAGTTTGAAATACTACATCTACCTTGTCTTAAGGTGAACATTTTGTTTCATTCATGAACACTCAGTAGCTATCATATTATTCAACAGGAAAAACATAGGCTAATTAAATACTCACACACATATTCCCCCTTCTTTTTTCCATGGGGATGGAAAACTTATGAAAGGAAAGTGATTCAAAACCTGCTTTGAAAGTGAGAACCATAATGATGAGCCACCCTATGGTAGTCTATAGTTAGATACTGGCTGGGGAGGAAATGTAGTGCTGTGGATCAAGCCAAGAATCTCTGAAAGTAGAGGGTTTTTTTTAAATGCAAGCTTTTATTATTTCTGCATTTTGTAAATATTAATTAATTTGGTTTCAAATGTTTATCCAACCGTTTGTTTTCTTACTATTTAACAGCTAGCATCACATCTGAAAAGATGCATCATAAAAAATTGAATAAATGGAAAATTTTATTAATTTACAACAGAGACATCTTTTTATAACTATCTCCTATTTGTGGTTCAGGATAGTGATATAGCTACAAGCTTACAATCCTGCTTTTTTACACCATTGTTTATCACTGTCATTAGTTTGATGAAAGGAACACATATCTGCTAGCAGTAATGCATCCATTTTATACAGGGAGCTAGGAAAGCAGGTAGCTAGCTTTTCCTTTCTTTGAAACACACAATTTTATTCCTGGATGATGTCTGACTGTTGCCTCTGAATTCAGATTAAATGCTATTGCACTGTAGTTTGGGCAACAACGCCCAAGTGAAAGTAACATGAACTACTGTATTCCAAATCCTATTTTCACTCATTCAAACTTCCAAGGGGGAGGAAATGTATATTTGATTTGTTATTTCTCATTCTTAGTCTTAGATCAATAGTGGGCTATTTTTGAAAGGTCGAAGAAAATAAAGGAAGTCAATTTTGAGTGACGATATTGTGAAAAATTTATGTTTCACTTTTATGGAAGTGTTGTAACCTTTTTTTGCTCTTCCATATCTCAAAAGATTTTGGTGTTAAAAGTTCAAGCTTGTCATGCTCTTAATCCTTGATGAAAACAAGTGCATGTGGCATGTCTGAACAGATCTGATTTAGAAACAGAAAATTTACTTTTAGTCCTATTTTGTTAACGCTTATATCCTCACCAATCCAGAGTGGATGATGATTAGGCAGTTACAGATGCCTGCATGTTGCATCTTTAGCAGACATGAGCATATTTCTTTGTCCTTACCAGTAACACTATTCTGTCTTACTCTAAGTTTAAAATGAGAAGGAGAGGGAAAGAAAGTTACAATTCTTTTGGGTTGTGTCACTTCCCAAGCAATTTAGTCGTATTTTACACATTTGACTATTGAAATATTTCTAATTATAATATACATTTACCAGAGTACTTTTTGGTCATATTTTTGGAGCAGAACTTAGACTACACCAAAGCAAGGTATTATTTACTGGCTCATGAAAGCATAATTTCAGGTATGTATGACTGCCAAAACTCTGCCTTGACACAGAACATTGTGAGAGAATTGATTGATCTTTGAATCTGAAGTAGGATTTTGGTTCCACTGGGACCACATCAGTTGGGACAGTTTTTCAAAAGTATTGGTTTTATATGACTCTCATTTAGTATAGCCCTGCATTAAAAAAAAAAAAAAAAAAAGGAAATTATGTCAGAAATTGAATTTTAAATTATGTCTAATATTGAATCTTAGAGAAGAGCTGATGGAATTATTTATACAGAATTAATTAAGCCTATAGCATTTTCAAATTTCTATCGTGAAGTTTTCTTGCTGTGAAAGATTAAACTCTAGGATTAAACTCTAGCAGACTTTGTTCAAAGCATTCAGAGTTCTTTGAGGTTCACTGATTTGGGACTTGCTAAAGGCCCAGAGAATATCTGGCAGGCATGACATTTCCAGATTCCCAGCTACAGAACTCGGTTTTTTCCTGTCTATTGTGAGTAAGCAGTGTTGGTCCTTGGGATCTTTGGTTCCACATCTTTCCCAAAAATCCCATTATGTCTGGACATGAAGAAATGGATGAAGTTTCTTCTTGTATCTATTTGCAGATTAAGGAGCAGAGCAGGTCGCAAACAAAGTTTTTTTCTGTAAATTAAAAATAATTATTCAAGTTCATTTTACTTTTGCTAGCAGACTTCTAAGTACAAAAAATGACACATATATTTTAGTGTATTTATTTTTCTTTTCAATGATAGCTTATTCTCTGGTTATATTTCTTTCACTTCTCTTAAGTCAGCGATAAAAGGGTATGCCAGCTGTCAATATAATGGATTCTCATAGAACCATGCTGGTGGGAGAGTAACTGTTTTGTCCACACTTGCACTCCATCCTTTCCTTCAAACCCATTGCTCCCACCACAGTGTCATAGCACTGCTTTTATTTTTTTTCCTTACTGCTCTCCTTGAAGTTTGCATGACTAACCTACCATGATTTTCCAACAGAGAGGAGAAAAAAGAACCAAAGCATGAGGAATCCTTGGACCCCTACTGCAAGGGTGCCCTATCATTATTGTAAGGAATTAATCTCATTCTTCACTGACATTACAGCTGTTCAAAGTTATTTACAATATGTGGCAGAATAATACCATTTATTACATATTCATTAAGTAAACTGCAGAACAGGTGTGCTGAGTTCAAAAATACTTTCTCAAGTGTAAAGCAACACCAGGATGATTGTGTGTGCCAACATAATGCATATCATAGACCAGTCTTACCTAATAGTTTCTTCATCAGGACAATTAGAGTATATATTTAGAATTAATATTGTGCGGTACACTGACTACTCTGTTTATTTACAGCCTGTAACAACATGTGTCTGAAAAGCACAAAATGACCATAGTTCCTTCTGCTGAGCAGCATTGCTCCTATTTATTTGTATGGATTACTTTTATATGAATAAAAAAATAAGTGCTGCAATATCCATAGGTATTCCTAAATACTCAAGTGTGCTGTAAATGTAACCATCCCTTTTAGATTTAAATTAGGTATTTGATATAAATCAACAAAGCTCAGTGGTGAAAACTGACAAATCCATGCATAATGTTGTAAAAAGAATGTTTTCTGAAATATTTAGTGCATCTATAATTTTTTACATGCTGGCAGAAAATATACCAACTGAGTAGCCCATGCATATATATTTTATCTGTTTTATAATTTGTGTCATTTTAATCCTCATAGTACCTCATTTTTTTTCTTCCAGTAGACTAAATAAGAAATCTATGATTACTTACAGAGTCCTTAACAATGGGAGACTCTATTAAGCATGCAGAGAAAACAAATGCAGCCCATGAATTTAATTCTAGATTTCATTATCTTTTATTTGTGTATCACACCCTAAAGCTGTCAATTCTATTTTCATATTCATCTTTCTAGTAAAACGTTTGGAGGCAGAGGGGAATTCGCTGAACAACTGAATTATTGATTCATTTTATGTGGAAGAAATCCCTGTACTTTAAAAATTGTAGTGTCTTAAGTTACTAATGTATTTTTCAATATTTGTAACTTTGAAAGAGTCCTAATTCCTGATAGTAAATTAGTAAATTATTGTCCAAATACAATAAATATTTTATGCAGGGTACAGTATCATAAATTGAGAAATCTCAATAGTAAATATACCTACTTTAGCATAACAACTCAAATTCTGCTAGGAAATATTTCATGTCAGCATGGTGGTTATTTGGCCTCTGTTCAACCTCTTGCAAACCATTAAGAACCCTTTTTTCCCTTTCTTTATATAGTTTGCTTCTTACACCTTTTTTCCCCCAGTCTGTTTGCCCAAGAGATATCTTGGCATAGTTGCAGCATCTGGCTTCACTGAGGACCTGCTTTTTGCGTTTTTAAGCTGGATTGATTGAAGTAAAGGGAAGCTGAATGATGTGCCTGAGGTTGGCTCAGTGGGGATTAGAACCAAGAATCCTCTTGCCCAGAGCCATTTGCTCCGAACAGGAAACCTCACTGTCTTCATATTACCCCAGCAAACCAAGGGGCATTGCTCGCGTTTAGTTTATTTCTAATGATTTTCATTCCCTTTTTTCATTCAGATTTTCAGAGATATTTTTCCTAGTTCACCCTTTTTTGGAGATAGAATACAAATCCTTTTTTCTGGCTTCGTATTTTAATTAACATTCATCTTTTCAGGGAATGTGGTACATAATGACATTAACAAATCAGTCTTCTTTTTAGTATACCTTCATATTTAGCGATGGATAATTCTTCAGTGCTCCATTCTTATAAGGAATTGCCAAAAAGACAATAAAAGAACACCCAAAATGTAATTTTCCATAACTTGTGACACTTAGTACTTAATGTGACTATCTGCATGTATACACACACACACACACACACACAAACACACACTCTTAAATGTATATATTTATACATATACCTTTGCACACCTGTACTCATGAACAATAACCTTTTTTAAAATTGAAGGTTTTTGTAATGGCCAATGATCATACCATATTTTAGGAGAAAAATCTCCAATATAACTTTTTTGTACCAAGACATAAGGTTTGCTACCAAGGAGAGAATCCCTAGAAGTTCTATCCTTTCTCTCGATGAGTCAAGAATCTATAGGGTTTCCAATAATTTCCTATATCAGAGTCCTCCCTCTTATTATAAAAATCCCCAGTTCTAGGAGTGTACTTGTACAAGTTTATATGCTGAAGCTGTTAGAATTTAGAGCCCAAGCCGTGGCAAAGCAAATTTTTTTCATAGTTCTTTTATGCCATAATTTTTACTGGTGATGTTATAGTCATAGTTGTTTTCACAATTCTGAATGCATAATTAAAGTGCAGTTTTCAGATCTGGTGGTAGAAGACACACTGGCCTTGAGGGATTGGTAATTATGAAGAGATTCCTAATCTATTATACATGACAGTAGGAAGAGGCAAAAATAAGGAGAAAAAGCTAAAGGACAACAATCTAGAGTCATCTGGGAACAGACAGGAAAGTACATAAGGTCAGTCTGTGGCATGCAACATTTCCTTGCCATCTCAAACAAAAATATTTTAATGGAATATGCAATAAAGTGAGAAGACTTCTACTTTCTTCTTTCCTCCCTCTGCATAAATGCAGAAGGGCTTCTGTGTTGAGAAGACTTGTTCTCCTGGGCATCGAAAGAAAATTATCTATCACATGACATTTTAGTCACGTTTCTTTACCCACCAAGTGGTAAACATGCTATAAAACCTAAAGAGAGGAAAAGCTCCACGTTCTCTTGATTAAAAATCAAACAAACAAACAAAAAAAAACCAAAAGCAAACAAAAAAAACCCCTATAATTTTACTCATTTTAGAGGTGGTTCTCTCTGTAATCCTTAAAAATTTCTTTCATGGCTGCCTCCACATTACTAAATCTAGAAATACCTTGCCACTCTTTGGGCCTGTTATGTTGCCCAGCCATATCTCATTTCCATGTCATATAAGACCAATGGGCTGACTTTTTGCTCCATGAACTTCTTTTACATAAAAATGACAACCAGATTAACAAATTAGGTTGAATCTGTAATGCACTTTCACAGTTTCCTCCATCACAGTTGTAAGTGACATGCTCTTGAAAAGTATCACACTGCAGTGAGTCCGGTGATCTCCCTGCAGTCTCTGAGACTTGTTTTAAATGTTAAAAAATATTCCCAAGGATTCCTTATGTTGCTAGGAAATTTCTTAACAAAAAGGAATTTCTTAACAGAGAAAGGAAGCAGAGTAGGAACATGCCTAATTTATTAATAATTTAGAAAATTACCATCATTCTAACCAATTCAAGTCTACTCCAGCTTGTGAGGCTTAAGGGAGACCAGATGGTGGTAGTACACTGGAAGATATCCAAAACTGCTTTTGAGTTAATCGGTATAGTGGAGGGGAGATCTCTGAAGAAGTATAGATCCCCAGGTAGTTGATTGCTTTGGAATTCCAACAGAGAAGAAATGTGTCAAAAATTAAAAAGAAAACATAAGTTATTGAGTGGCTTTTATCTTAGCCTTGGCCCACTTAATTTCCAGCCAAACATATATGAAAAAGAAAATGAAAAATTGTGGTAAATAAGAAAAAAATGGTCATTAGAGAACAAGAGGGATATGATGAAATAGCCTATTTACCCTGAGTATTTATACTTTATTTCATTGTGTTAATGCATAGAAGACGTAGAAGACTTATTTTAGTTTGAATCTATAAATTTCAATCGGAGTGGCAATGGTATACCTGCTAACACTGTATTGTTACCTACTGCTAAATGAAAGTGTCCATGCACTAAATTAGAACTCTCACCAGAGGTTGTTAAAAACCTCTATAAAATAGATCAAATGAAATTGGAAAAGTAATTGATAGCTACAGTGAAAAGGAAAGTGAATATAGAACTTTAAATCGCAGAGAAATCAGAAGTTACATAGTGAACATTCATTCTTCTCTGAGGCTTCCTAATTGAACACCTTCACTCTGCCCACTTAGTAAGCAAGGAATCTACTTCTACCATATATTTGACATGGTGATGAATAAAGAATCATAGAACCATTTAGGTTGGAAAAGAACTCTTAAGATCATCGAGTCTAACCTTTAATATTTAACAGACACTGAGTATAAGCTTTGGTAGCTTAGGTTGGTTTTATTTTTTCCTCATTGTTTCTTCTCTCTTTCATTTTTATTCTTTCATTTTCCTTTTCCCTTTTCTCTTTTTCCTTTCTCTTCTCCAAATACATGTAATTACACGTTCTTCACAATGAGATAAATCTTTCAACATTTTTATTAATTTCATTTTGGAAATGTTTCATCAGGAGACTTAGTATTTTCTTTCACATGATGTCTTTCAATCTTTTTAGTGTGCATTCCATTAGAAGAGCAGTCAATGTGACCTTCTTCTATGGGGTTAATAAAGAATGCATAGTTTCATAAGCTTGATTCAATTTCCTTAATGTGAGCATGCCGAATAAGTGACCATTATAGTATTTGTCTGGTTTTCTGTGCTTCAGTGTGCAGTTACCAACCTTTTATATGAATGACCACATCTGGTGTGCATTTGGCCACGTAAGGTGAGACAAAAGCAAAATAGATTTTCCTTAGTATTAATCAAATTTCCACACAATATACTCTCTAATGTGGATCTAAAATGTATCGGTCATATATTGTTTAACTGCATTGCATTTTGTGCCTTTTTTTTTTAATTCCATCCCACAATCCCAGTTTTAATAAATGCATGAGTAGATGCAATATTTGAGCTTTGTATCTAGAAATTCAACACTTTCAACAGATTCTTCAGGCTTCAAAGAATTTAATATTAGTATCATAAAAGGTCTTTTGAAGAATAATACTGGAATGTAAGAAAAATGACTGCCTGAGTGTGCCCTATCATTTTGAAAGTGTTTTATTGCTTTAATTTCCTGTCTTACTAAAGTAACAAGTGGCATAATAGAAGATATACTGTAACAGAGTTTGCAATTTATTAGAGGGCCTGAGCTGGTTGAAGACTTTATGTGATGTGAAAAAGAAAACCTCTATTTAGCTGAAAAATGGAGACAAGCTACAACATTAATGTTGCAACAGCTTTAAATGGAGTACTATCTTTGACTGATAAGTTGCTTCTACAAGCCTAGTATGTTTGAATAGGATAAATCTATAAGTCTCATTTAGTCCCTCTTGTGTGTAGATAGGCTCCTGGAAATCTAATGTCATTTCACCAATGAGTTGTATATGAGATGATGTTGCTATTTGGATTTCACAGAACAAACATACTATTGCAGCTATATTAATAGAATCATAGAATAATAGAATGGCTTGGGTTCAAATGACCTTAAAGATCACCTAGTTCCAACCCCTCTGCCATAGGCAGGGACACCCTTCACTAGAACAGGTTGCTCAAAGTCCCATCCAACCTGACCTTAAAGACTTGCAGGAATGGGGCATCCACAACTTCTCTGGGTTTATTGATCTATAATATGTATTTTAATTTATTTATTTTACTTCCACATATGTGTCTTAATTAATTCTGGGCTTGGGCAATTTAGTGTAGTAAAGTCTAAGATATGCTAAGTTTTTAAAGTTTTACATATCTATAATCACTTTTTATAACATGAAGGCTGGAATTCATTTCACACAAAGTTGAGAATTTTTTTTTTTAAAATATAGAAATGAATGATGTGATAGTAACTAACCTGTAAAATTATGATGCAGGATTAATTCAAAAGTAAAAGCAGTTATTTCTGTAGAAGGAGCAATGGACTATCAGGTTGCTGTTTACAGTGTGTGTAGCAAGATATGCAGGCATCAATCTGTATGCTTGTGATGGAAGTTGCATGTTTATCAGAGCAGAGCAAGAAGTACAAGAATCACAAGAGCTTCTTAATCCCACCACTGTTCTGCCACTGAAGGATTACAAAACAGCTGGTTGTAACAGATTGCTTGGTACTGCCAGAAAACGAAACAAAACAAAACAATGTAATAATGTGTGGCCAATGCCTTTGAAACAACAAAAAGAACAGTTTAGCTGGAGATTTTATTGATAACACTGTTTTTTGTGGATTGCAAACTGTGTGATTTGCTTTAAGTAATTTTATTCTTATTTCTTATATTTGGTGGATTATTGAACAATACTCCTTCTGGGTTTTTTCCATTGAGACACTACTAGTTATGTCTTAAGAAGGGCAAATAGTGTAAATCATATAATAGAAATCTAACATTAAATGTTCATGTATTTAAATAGTATCTTGGACTCCTAGAGGCTCAAGCAAAAGCACAAATATTACTGGTATCCTCAGTTATCTATGTTAGTCTTTGAAAGAATAATGATTTGCGAGGCTTATTGCTTACTGAAGCACAAAAGATTTCCTCTGGGCTTGCCACAGACAATCCTCAGGCACATTAGAGGAGTCAGCTAGAGTTAGTTCAAAGTGAATTACTCCATTTTAATCATGGTGACTTTACCCTCTCAGTCATGGCATGTAATATTGTCAGTATTTTTTTCCTTTTAAATGACAAGTTTGGTCACTTTATTTTAAGGCATATTTTAGAGTGTTTGTGAGATTTATAGATTCAACAGCTCTTCAAAGACTTTCTATCTTGCTTTACAACCCTGAAATTTTGTATCACTGGTATTTCATCACCTTGAGGCAGTTCTTAGTTAAAATATGTGGAGATGTTTTACAACTGAATGAGTTCTTAGTATGATATATAGTCAATTATGTAGCTATAATGAGTCCAAATTTTAAAAACCAAATGAAAAAATGTTGCACTAAGGATTACTAAAGACTAACATTACCCTCTATTTATTTGCAAATAGGAAACAGGTATGTAACCATAGTGTACACAAATATTACTATCATTAAATTAAAAAATTCAGCAATTTGATTACTTTAATACTTTAGCTAATTAGCTCAGAAACCTTGGATATATGCATTTTCTAAAGTCAGTGGCAATTTCATAATTACTTAGATCACTTCCTAAACTGCTAAGTTTTTTGGGATACCAAATAGTAATTAATAAACAAAAAATATGAATTTGATCCTTTGTCCAAATTTTTCCTAAACACACCTGAGACAGATTGTTGCTGAGATTTTTTTCTTCTTTATGGTGTAGCTGATTAATACTTACTGAATCTTCCAGGGAAGTTGTAACTTTTTTTGCAATTCTTATTTTAAGAGGTTAAAGAAACTTCTTCTAGACATAAGGGGCTCAACACCAAATCTTTCCCTCTCATTCATGGACTTGCATCTGAGTTTTGTAAAGAGTAAAGGAATAGGCTCTATGGTTATACAATCAATCCTGTATTTTTTTGTTGATACAGGTTATAAAACTACTGATGATGATGGTCTTTACCCTTAGCCCTTCCTGTATTTATGTCTCTGGTCCAATAACCAGGGGGATCATAGAGGTCTGTTTTATCTTCATTTTAGCCCTCTTGATATCGTTTTAGCCCAAAAGGGAAATCAAATGAGATACAGAAGATGCTAAACTGGCACAACTCTCAGGTCATTAGAAACTAATTAGAAACAGCTTATGGATCTCAATGATCCTTTAGGTAAGATGTGAAAGAGGGATCAGAAAACATTTAACATCTTCCCTTCTTCATTCTTTACAGACAGTGTGCAAGTATGTGGCTTATTTTCTGTTGTAGCTTTTTTTACAATACAAACATGTATTTTACAGTGACAGAGTAGATGAAGTGTCAGAAAATACTGAGATATTCACAGAATTATTCTAGACAATAGGTCTTTCTGCTATGACTTTGTTTATTTTTATTTAAATGTAAAGATTTTCTAAAAAAATCTACCTAATTTACAGCTCATCTTACGTATAGATGTATATGAAAAGAAAGATGTACTATGGAAAACTTGAAGGATAAAAATTAGTAATAGACACACTGTTAATATTAGCGGTTATATATTAGCTGTTATTTATCCCCAGGTTTAGAATGCTAAAGTCTATGAAGTTTGTAACTCTTAGGATTATGTCTGCTGTTACACATCAAGGTTTTATTGTGAAATAGTTTTCTTCTCCTGGAGCATGGATGTGGCAATATAGCTATCACAGATCTACATTCATGGCTTTTGCCTCCCAAAAGTGCCAGGTGCCACGTTGGGATCTAGAGCACTCCATAAGCATGCTTACCTGAAGCCCTGCTAACATTTCATATGTCCAGCAGAGTTACAGGGACTAAGTTGTACTTTCTTTCTCATAAAATCTTTCTCCTTGTGATACCCAAAGGGTACTTCTCCCTTCTCCCAAAAACACACAACCTCTTTAGCTTGAGAATGTCTGTTACTAAAACTGCTGAGTACAGATGTCACTCACTGACATGTCCAAACCTAATTCTTTGATCTGTCCATCTGAACAAAGCTGACAGTAAAACTAACAACAAACAGCTCTGTTTTGTACAAAGTTGACCCCTTTTAGCACAACAGAACTTTTAAATTTATGTGTGCTCATTTAAGTCTAGCTGGAACCCATGAAGTAGAATTAATCTTCTGTGGACAAGCATGAACTTTTGATATTCCAGCTAGCCAGTCCCACATGTTAGGGAGCCACCCAACAGTTCATATTTCCAAGTTTTGTCAATCAGTAAACCTAGAATTCCTTTATTAACTGCTGATAGTACTAGGATAAGAAGCATAAGAGACTTAGAAAAAAAAATTCACTCTCTGAGGTCCTTTCCTATGTTTATTTAAATTTTAACTAAAATTTCATGCCTACTTTTCATGTTTCTTCTGTCAACTTATAAGAATTTCTGGAGTATCCTTGTCTTTGTTTCCTAAACACTTCAGTCATTATTTGTCTTTTTCTTCCATGACTTGGCCTTTGACTAAAGAAGATACCTTTTTAAAATGAGGGGCTTTTTACTTACTCTTCTCTGTAAAAGCCCTATTCTAATCTATATATCACCCTTTCTCTTAGAGCAAATGTTCTGTATCTCTAGAAACTCCTTTCTTTCAAATCAATCTTGACACAACTTGCTTCCATCCTAGGATGCTTTTTAGCGTGGTTACTGTTTGGTTGTTAGACAGTAGCTAAGGTTAGCAGCTCCCTTATGCTTTGAGACTGAAGAATATGTGTTACAATCTGTCAGCAAACACTTTATCCACATCAAAAGAGGACTTCAGACTTAAATGTTTCTGTGGGCTGCACGTGGACTGATTCCTTAAATCATCCTAAGTTTTTTTATGCATTTTTCAGTAAGAATTCATGAATTCTCACCTTGTGGTGCATGTCATCCAGTATTCTCTCTCCATCAATGTCATACAGAAAGACAAACATGCAATGATTTAGCAATTATAAACAACACTTACTACTTTTTTTGTTGTATTTCACATTCATCAGTGTATTCGGAGGATCTTCTCATCCATCTTTACTGGGACTTCTGCAGATATACAAAACAGTTGGTAGGTCCAACTGTTATCTTAACTGTTAACTGGTATCTTAAGGTTGTCTATAAAGAGACACTATAGAAAGATTATTTAAAATATTAGAAAAATCACTTTCAAAATAAAAATAAGTTTCATCCCAGTACTTTCATGTAGTATTAATGATGCCAAGTTAGAGGTGATAGCAAACAATTGTTTACTATGTATCATGTGGGGAAACTGAGAAAATCCCTCATGCATGATGCTGAATGAATAAGAACAATATGGAAAGACATAGCAGCTCCACTACAAGGGGTTTTAATTACTCTGTTGAAATGTATGACATATGGTATGGTGGGGGAGCAGTAAATATTTCAGTCACAGTTTCCATTCTCTGAATTAGTGCTGGGCTGGAATGCCCCAGATAATGAAAGAGCGTATTTCTGGCCACCAGAAGTTTGGCAGTTTTTGGATAACACATCCCCTACATAGTACCCTTCCTTATGAAAGTTTATTATTTTAGGAATGACATTAAGTCTTCTCCTTTAAGTGTAGCGTGAAGCTAATGCAGAGTCAAATGCAATATTGCAGTGTTCTGGATTCCTCAAACAATAAGGCATGAAAAAGTGAGAAAGGGAAGTCCACAGCAATCTTTGGAACACAGTGCAGATGTAGGTGGATGGACTCTGCATGTAACTGGTACAGTACAACAAAGTCCATCAGTTTGTGCCTAGTAGCATAAAGTTTTAGCTACACCACAGCTAGCGACACAAAGTACAGCTATATTTGCATAGATTTCCTCAGTTGTCACTGACTCCACAAACTGGATGGTTTGAAAATTTAGACAAGAAGCAGGAGAGGGAGAATTGTTTACACTTAAATGTCAAAATGTCAAGGAAAAGAACAAATTTTTGGAAGAATAATGAAGAGTATTTCAAGCATGCATGGGCATCAAACTGAGAATGAGATAAAATGTGGTGGGGCTTTAAAGAGAAATTTTGTGGGTTTGTTTTTTCAATAGGGAAAATGTGATAGGTATGATCTGTAAGGACTGCAGCACAACATTTGATGTACTGCCTCATCGGAAACTATCAGTAAAAATGGAGATGACTGGGATCCGTGAAAAACCAATAAAGTGGTGAAGTGCTGGCTAAAGAAAACTATAATTTGTACTGTAAAGCAGAAATATGAGCTGAAAGGGAGATTACTAATGTATTTTTTTTAGGATTAATGACACTGTATGGATATTGTTATTCTCCAGCCTAATCTGTCCTTCCTGTATAGTTCCTAACTAGGTATTACATTTTACCACTACTAATCTTTGTTGTTCCATCATGTTCCTAAAATGCCTCTTATGTGTAGCTTCCCTTTGTTCCCACTGTCCTAGGTCACTTCTATGCTTCTATTCTTTTTTTTCTCTAGTGTTGTAATTCTCTATATATAAGGAAAAAGGATACTGCATAAGAATTTTTTTACTCTCCCTCAAGGGAAAAACATAATTTTTAGCTCAGGCTAAAATATAGTCTCACCATATTTTGGTGATGCTTTGGTTGTTGGTCAGTTGAGTTAGGTAGTGAGATATGAGAAGGATAAAGACAATATTAATACTCTAATTTGCTTCTCTTTTGGGAATATTTTAAATGAAAGAAGTGATCGTAGTTCTCCTCTTGAGAGGAGGTCATTTATGCTTCTAATTTGAGGACAGCATCCTGAATTGCAAATCTTGTTCTGCTATATGCTCAAACACTTAAAGCTCCCAGTGAGGTTTTAGAGTTGCTTGGCTGTTGTCTTTCTGAGGTGTTTCTTTTTAAATTTTTTAAGAGATATTACAAACCTGATTTAGACTTCTTAATTTAACAAACCAGATACTGAAAGTCTAACAGTTTCACATATGATCTTTATTTCAGGGCCTTTTTTTTTTGTTTGGAAGTTTTTATGATGGCATTCATTTTTTTAAAGCTTATTTCTAGTGCCTTAAACTAGCTGCCTCAAATTACTAGTTGGTCTTCACACATACTACGAAGTACTTAAATTTATTGAATTAACTTCCTTTTTTTCTGCTGTTGGTAATATCTAATTTCAAATAATTTACCTTGTAGAGATCCATCTTTCTTACCATCAGCTACACACTGTCCTAAATCATGGCCACTTATAGTTGTGATGTAAGCTTCTAAGACTTGGGGGTTTTGGCTTGGATATGAGTGGACTTTTTCTTCAAAGAATGAAAAAAACTAGACCTTCACTAGATATATTCAAACTAAGTTGATATACTATTCAAAGACACTAATGCATTGAAAATTAGTGTAAATAGAAAAACTAAAATATCTATTGACAAGAAAAATGACTGTTAGGTTGATCTCCATGCTGGCAAGATACTGTCACATCACAATAACTTGAAATGTTTTTGTGGACTCTAAAAACATTGAAAGAATGTGTTTACTTGGAATTAGAAAAATCTTCTATTCTTGCCTGCAACAACGAGAACTAGATTTACTGACTCGAGTGATCCATATTGGCATTGTGTTTACAGCACTTAATTGCAAACTTAACTGAAATTATTGTATTCCAGATTTAGAAACTGTCATACATATTATACACTCTTTCCAAATCTCCAGAATACATATTTCCAAGGAAAAATTTGCCTTCTTTACTAATCTCAAATTTTGACAGCCTCCTTGTGATATACTTATGTCCTAGGTGTCTGAATTCAGTTCAAAGCTGAACAAACTGAGAGCGACTAGCTGCATATCTTACTGAAAAACCGCTTTTAGTGAGCCCTTCAGAATTGATTCTTCTGGAAAGTAACTCAACAGGTCATAACTTGTCTTTTTTTCCTATATGAACATTATAATTTTTTACAGTGGTTTTGTGTAAAACTTTAAAATGTAGTGTATAGGAGTTAAACAATAGAAAGAAATAATCTATAATAGGTTTGCTTTGATATTTTATATTAACCTTTTTATTGTCTTAAATCGGAAGAAATAAGATTATAATTTTCTTTCATAGGAAAGCATGAAATATCTTTTTTTCAGTCTTAGGGCAGTGTACAGAGAAACTGTTCATTTGTAGTAGAAGACATACAACTTAAATTATAATTACAGTCATGTTTTAGTTTGGATGTTTACCTATTGAATTTTATTAGTATAGTATAATATAGTATCATTTGATTGTCATAGAACAATGCAGTTATGGTTGTTCCAGTCTTTTACTTAGTATAACTATGGTTGGTGTTTTTTTACATATACACCAATTTTGCTTAGCATTTATTATTAATGATTAATCATGTTTGGCCTATTCTCTGAGAGAGGAAAACTAGAACATTATGAGCAAAACAAGAGGTAAAAGGAATGTAGAATGATGTTATTTTTCAAAGGACCACAGAAATACCTTCTATGTTATATGCCTATAAAACAACCAGTGTCTTGTATCTCATCTTCTCCACTAGTGGTATCTCAGAAAGTTTTAAGGACTGAAAAGTGTTTGAGAGGAAGAGACAAGAGATCTGCAGATGCTGGAAGCTATTTTTTCTCTTTACTGACTTCTACTGTTAAACTGAAGCTTCATAACTATGTAAGAGATATCTCTGTATTTTAAGGGGTTTATTTTCCACTGATACACCTAGGATTTTACACAGGTCAACCATAGTGCTGGGTCATTATGCATCTGCTTAAAGCTCCCGACACATCAAGAGCAAGATGGATAGTTCTTGTCAGAGGGAAACATGTTAGACAACTGCTCCCTAAGGTTCTAGTGTTCATAGCAATTGTTAAATCATTTACACTGTACATTAGCAGGAGCAATATAGCTACAGCAAATGACTCACACATATCTGCTGCTTTGTATTTACATTAGGGAGATGGTAGCTGTCAAGTTTTATAGGTGCTGATAAAAGAAATACACTAATTTAATTAATCCTGTGTTATTTCTCAATGTCCAGATCTAGCAGAGATTCTCAGAAAAATACCATGAAATCCACTTCAAAAATTAACTCTACTTTAGTATAATTGTCATGAAAATGCAACCTTTTAAGTGGATGCTCTAGCACTTATCTGTCCTTAAATTCTAATTTCATTGGTTTAGATTTATTTTATAGTCTGTTCATTCTTTAGAAACACAATAGGGACATAATACATGTTTCATAAAATATACAAGGTTGCAATTTCTAAGCAGTATCCTAAGAGTTTTTACTGAAGAAGAAGTAATAGATTTGTATAAAAACAGAAAATTTAACTACCTTAATAATAGGGTCAGGTGTAAAATTATATATATCTTAGCAACTGGCTTTATTTATTTTGAGTGATGTAAGATTCCTCTCATGGAAATATGGTACTTCAGTACAATCATGAAATGTTGCTTTGTGGTGCTATTCCACCATTTCAACAGTTTTGCCTACCTACATTGCATAACGTAACAGATACGGAGAAAACCTCCAGTTTCCATCTTCACTCCCTGACTGACAATAGGCCCAAAGGATGTAGGAGCAATGGAAAAGCACAGTAGCCTGCCTCACATGCAATTTCTAATGAGTCTGAAAGGGTTTGTGTACTAAATATACAAATAACCAGAAACAATACCATTCCAAGTCTGCAAATAGACAATTCTCATTTTTCTGAAGGAACATTTTGAAGTCTTCATATGATAATTTAAAATAATTATTGACTCTCATAAGCCCAAAACAGAGCTACAACCATCCAGACCTAGAGACCTGAAACAGTAGTGTGACTGATGTCTGAATCTGAATTAAAAATAAACTAATGTGCTAACACAGTATTTGTTCATGTGAAGAGAAATAATTTTCCTCTTCCTAGGAAAGTTTTGGGAGTTTTGATTTTCAAAAATAAGAATAGATCATTTTGTTGATGGTAAGTTTAAAAATATAATTTTCAAATTAATATGTTAGCAAACTGAGGAACAATTATCAGGTTTCTTTTGCATCCATTTTAGTATTTCTGTAATATTCTGAAGCTAACACAGGTTTGAACCATCTTGAAAATGATCCTTAGGCTACAAAAACAGGCTAGATTTCAGGAAGATTTGAGGAACATTTCCTGATCATCTTCTGCTACTATCACTTAACAAGAACTAAAATGTTTAATTGTTTATTTGATTCAGCTTTTATCACAACAAAAATCTTTTCCTATCAGAATATGCATGCCATATATCATACTACTGGATGGCATGCCTGACTGGAAAGGGTCAAACAACTTATAAATAGCTGTTTAAAAGGGAAATGTGAAAAAAGCTGTCAAAAACAGAAGGTGAAGTGAGTTGATACTTCACCTGCCAAGGCCGAATGCATTGAATTTTAAACAGACTTTTAATATTATGTTAAAAACTATTCCCTCTTTGTTTGTTACAAGCTGCAAGCTGATATGCTTTTTTTCTTCTTGAATAGAAACCTCATCCTTTTCTTACCTTCTTTATAGATTTATCCTGTGTAACACAAGTTAAAGGGGCAGATGCATTCGATGTATGCATTGTGGTATCTTGTTAGTCCATCATAAAAATGCACCAAGGATAAACATATATTCTGACTTTGGGCATGCTGGTCTGCATCTTGGCCTACTACTCAATTCATTTATCTGTTCCTGATCTATTCATAGGTTTTAATTTTTTTACAGAAAGAGTGTATCTATAATTTGTGTTTCATAGGAGTAGTGATATTAGGTTTAAGTTTTATTGCCAAAATGATGCAAATATTCTATTAAAAATTCCTGTGGTTGAGGGGACTTTATTCAGGATTATTACGTCCTATTGAATCCTGAAAATATTGCCACAACGGGTGCTCTTGCTGTCTTTCCACCTAATGCTAAAGCATTTTAATGAGAGTTGAAAAATAATTTGAGATAGTATCACATGGCCTGAAAGTATTCCACTATTCTTCAAAAGAGAGGGGGATTCAAATGCATCCAGGTCCAGAGAGCTGATTGAAATTATTTTGTCAATGACTCAGAAAACTAAATGAGAAAATTAGGAAGTCATGAACTACGTATGATCACTGATTTTATAAGTAGAATTTAGTATTTTTTGAGTATCACAACTCATCATCAGAAGAGAATTCAGACAATTTAAATAAGTTTTCTGGGTGATTAAAAAAATGTTGACATCAATTCTTTAGTGTGTATGAACATGAAAAACAAATGGTATACAAAGCCCTGATAATACCAGATTTATAGAATCATAGAATCTGATTGGAAATTGGAAGAGACCCACAAGGATCATGAAGTCCAACTCCTGCCCTGCACAGGACCATCCCCAAAAGTCACACCATGTGCCTGAGAGTATCATCCAAATGCTTCTTGAACTGCCAAGCTTGGTGCTGTGACCACTTCCCTGGGGAACCTGTTCCAATGCCCAACTTCCCACTGGGTGAAGAACCTTTTCCTAATATCCAACTTAAATCTCCCCTGACACTGCCTCATGCTGTTCCCTTGGGTCCTGTCACTGGTCACCAGAGGAGAAATCAGTGCCTGCCTCTCCACTTCCCCTCGTGAGGAAGTTCCTTGTGAGGAAGACAAGAAATATTTGGTTTAAAGATACTATGAGGATAGGCAAAGGAAATTGTTACTGTTAAGCCTGAAGGAAGAGATGGCTTTGGGGGGAGGTAGTAGCATCCTGTCCATACCTACAGGATGGTTAGTAAGAAACTGAGATAGGCTCATCACAGTGATGGACGGCAGGACGATGAGACAACAGTCATACACTGAAGCAAGGCAGTCTTTGATTAGATAAAGTTTCCTCTAAAAGAATAATCAGTGATTGCATGTAGAAGGCCTGTGGGAGCTCTGGCCCAACTAGACAAAGCTCTGAACAACCAGATGTGAAATTGGTGTAGGCTCTGCTTTGAGCAGGAGGCAGAACTGGATAACTACTGAGGTTCTTTCCTACCTGAATGATTATGTGATCCTATGATATACAAAAGTGTGGGGAAAAGATAAAAGTAAGAAGAAGTGTAATAATCTGGACATTTAGTGACATTCTATGAGTAGACATTACCATTTAATGAACATAAGAATCTGAAAGTTATGAGAAATTCTTTTTAATAAAGGCACAGCCAATCCAATTTTACTGCATAATCCAGGAGAAAGGAAGAAAAAAAATATATTGGCACTGATTTTTTAACTTTTGAGCATGAGATAAATATTATTGCATTCTGTTTTGCATGATATTGTCTAGATATTTATTTAAATATGGTTAATTTTTGTCATTTCATTCAATATGATGATTGACCTACAGCACAATGAGGGATGGTAAGAGCTAGTATAGGTCAGCAATCAAAAATCCACATTTAAAGTCTCAGTAATTGACTTAAACTGAAGTGTAAAAAGAAAATTACTTCGTGAAATGGTTTAATCCACCTTTTTTTTTCTTCTCCTTTTTAAGGATTAGGGCTTTCTGGTGGAATGGCACCTTCAATTACATTAATAGGATAAAATGGGTAACCCTTTGCATTGCCTTTTAGACATTAGGTGTCAGGAAAATGTCAGATTTTTCTGGTAAGCTTTTTCTTAATGGTCTATTTATAGATATTTAGGGATATTATGTTTTTCATGGGTTTGGGGGGTTTTTATCTGCTTAGTAAATACTAGAGGGAACTCTGAAATAGAAGTCCCAGTATAAAATATCTCAAAGTCGGTAATTCACACATTTCTTGATGTCTAGTGTGCTACAAGAAGATCAGAAATTACCTAATTTTCCTCATTCTGTAACTGGCTATCTAAGATTACAATGGGAGTTAGAGATTCATAAAAGTCTTATTATTGCAATTCCACTTTCATTAACGTGGCTCTGAGCACTTTCAAGACCTTTTTTTACTGTAGTTTGTATTACCTTCTTCAATTGTGTATTGAAGGGGACAGGAATGAGAAGATTTTCTATAGCTTCCCTAACCTTTCCTATCACCACTATGTTTATGTGAACACTCATATATTCTTTCAGCTTCCATTGTCATATATCATTAATACTATAGTTTTTAGTTCTGTATTATAAGAGGCCTGATTCTTCTTTTATATTTGCAAAGCACCTAGCACATAGCAAAATGCAGGTAGGCAACATAAGAAAACATATGGAAATACTATATAGCTTCCTTTCTGCAGCATTTTCATACTGGCATATGTTTGCTTTTAATTTTTTCATTTATTGAATAATTTTAAATCCTATTTTATTACTGTATTTATGAATAAAATAAGGTGACAGATGTAAAAAGTTTTGTTAAGGATAAAAGTTTAGCTTTTAGACTTGATATTTCTGGTGCAGCACGTTATACTTAAATACTACCACAGGTTTTACTATAGAACATTACTTGTTCAGAAAAACATGAACAAATATGTTAGAATCTAGAAAATTATTCTTAATTAAAATAAGTCATGGAATTTTTAATGTAATTCAGTACATTTTTCCACTTGTAATTTCTATTAGCATTCCTTTAATTTATACTTATTCCTGACTTATTTTGATTAATATAAATACAATCTCTTATTGCATTAGATTTTGAGACTGGGGGAGGAAGGGTAAGGGTTAATTTGAAAAAAACTATCAGAGATTCAATTCAATGCAAATAATTGAAATTTTATTAAATCCTGTTTGTTCACTGCTTCCAAGGTAAACCTATGTCACAAGGATGCAAAACAAATTCCTAGGAGAAAAAAAATCTTTGTAAGGAAAAATATATGCAAATAAATATTATGTTGTTCCAGAAAAGAGAAAGATGAGTTTGTTCAAAACAAAAACAATAAATAGACATGTTGTCTTCGAAGAACACATTTATTTTTAATACAATTTTCTTAATCATTTTTTACTATATCATCCATGCCATTTGGAGTTAGTACCTAAAACCCAAAGCTAAGCAAATTAGGTACCGTACAAAGTTGTTTCACTTTATAATATTACTCAAAATTAAGATCTATTGTGCTTAATGAACTTTCCATCTTTTATTTTAGATTCTAATCCTTTCATTGTTTGGGGGATTTTTGCCCCCACTGCATATGTATTAAACTACCCTAAGGTAAATGTATAGAAATTTAAGCCTTTTAGCATATCAGGTAAATTTTGACTGGAAAACTCTTAACATTTTGAAAGTTTGGGTTTGTTTCCATATGGAGAGAATGTATTTCTTCCAAATTATGAAGTAGGACAATCAACTACAGCACAATATTTTACTTCTGATGCTCTGTATAACCATGTTCATACATTTTTTGATCATTTAATATGATTAGTGTTTCTATTTAAATGAGATGATGTATTAGGACAGTAAATTAATAGTTGAAGATTTTTTTAATATAAGGCACTGAATCCCTCTTCTAAAACAAAAAATGATTGTAAGGTTTAAGCAAGCATGTTAGCACTTTTAGAATCACCTTCTACTGTATGAATTTTCCTAAGACTTATATGGGATTATTAAGATGGAAGTGTATTCACGTTTTCTCTTAAATTGCTTCACTATTTCTTATTATTAATACAGTCTAGAACTTTTTTTTTCTATTTCTATGTTTTTAAAGAACTGTTTTCTTCTTTGTCTTATTGTTACCTTGACCATCTTTTTATATCTTCCTTCGGAACTCCTCAAGTTTCCTTAAAGCTGCCTCTATCTCTGCTAGTACTGTTCTAATTTGTTTCTTTGTAATAGATGCTACAAGGCAGAAGACAGATTTTATACATGATTTTCGACCATGCAGATCATAATAATTAAACTCAAAGTAATTTTAATTTATTTTCAATCAGTAGAATTAAATCTGTCTTGCTTCCTTTAGTGAGGAAAGCCATAACATAAAATCTTAGGTAAATTCCAAAGAGCTCCAAATTGAATTCCTGTCATTACTCATGTTTCCTATGTGTGGACCAAGGTGAGGTATGGGGTATATGGGATAGAATTATGGGGTTTAGCTGCTCTTTAAATGGTAGAGTGTACCTTCTCCTGTTTTGCACAAGTTTATGCGCACTTCAGTCTTGAATCTGAATCAGGGACTCATATTCTCTAATATTCCAGCTATTAGAAGCTACTTTCAAATTATTTATAAAGACAGTAGACAAATGTATTCCATCCTTTAAAAATATTGAAGGTTAAAATAAACTGCTTGACTGTCTTTCTTAGTACAGGGAAAGTTGCGCTATCAGAGAAGACTATACTACAAGTCTACTGTCTACTACAGTGTCACGTTGTAATACAAGTAATACAATAGAAAACAATCCTATACAAATTGCTACTTACTGACACTGACTGATTTACAGTATGTAGGCATATAAAAATTAATTTTAAATTTTCATAGATTTTACATCTGATTTTCTCAATTCTGTTCTGTAAGCAATCTGATCAAGTTCACTAGGGAAAACAGTAGGTTTCAGTAATAATTAGGATTCAAAAGTCTGTGTGTGGTTACTTGATTTTTGAAGGTGCTTATCTTTAGATCACAGTGCTTATTACAGGCACTGTGTAAAGAACACAGTAATTGCATTGGCAATTCATGAGGACCAAAGAAAAGTTTCAGATTCTATGAGAGACATATTCAGAAAATGTATCACAAATGTATCACAGGAGATTGTAAAGCCATGGAAACAGGGAAAACTCAAATTTTTAGATCATTTGCAATTGAGTTTGTATTCAAATTACTATAAGCTTTCCTTGAAGAAGTGGCTGAACGGCACCTACATGGCCTGAAATTCTAAAGTTTATCTAAAGATAAAAATATTGAGTATTATAATTCAAGACCACAAATTACTTTCTTTCAGTAGTATTGAATTCTCTCATTTATAAATATTTTATACTGATGTCATGGAAAACGTCACAAGCATAGGTAGAAATAAAGATTAAATCTCTTTCCCACCTCTCAAAAAAGTAGTTACTTCCTGTGAAATGCTCCTTCTTGACAAAGGTATATTTTTGTTTTTTCCAGTTTGGGGTGTTTGGGGGTTTTTTGGCAATGGAGGTTAACTAAAATAATTTGCAATTAAGAATATGGAGAATATTCATAGTTCCAAAACATGGAGCTCAAGGACTGACCATATTTCTCAGGCATCGGATATTCAATAAAGCCTGCATGTGAAGTGGCATCCGCTCTCAGCTCCATTTATAAAGAGCCCAACATAGTTCATAATGTCTGTTCAACTATAGACATAATGGATATACAGAATGAGTTAGTGGAATTGTATCTCCACTTCCATGTTGAAGTTTAGCATCATCTAATTTTGAAACACATGTAAATTTCTTAGTATAAGGAGTGCTTTCCTACTTCTGTCTAGAGGTGGAATGTCATGAAGTTTTCTAATTACTACTCAGAGGCAATTGAAGCAACACACTAATTTGGATCATCTTATAATTGCCCCATGCTGAGAACAGGAGGAGATAGAATAATAAGACATGAAGAAAGCAAGATTATGTATGTATGTATGTATGTATGTATATATGTATGTATGTTTTTACAAGAATAATTTTGAATACTTTAAGTTCTTGAGAGGACATGCTTCTGTGCTCTGCCAGACTGCAATTTTCATGTATTTAGTAGGGTTAGAGATCTATCTAAAGATATACCTGAACAAATAGGTATTAGGTAGGCAGAACTTCATAGTTTTGATGCTGCTGTAATTAAAGGAATAATTCCAAAGTGATTGCTATTGGAGGCTGTAGAAAACCACATATTGACCTGTGAATTTCTGTTAAACTTTTCTTCATGTTAGTCAGTAACGCATTAAATTGCAAGTTGGCATCAAATCATAACATCTCTTCTATCAAAATCGTGTGGAAAAAAAATGTTAACTTTTACACCACCAACACCACTGACCAGAGACAAACATATGCTGTATTTTCATTAGTGTACTGCCTAATGATTTGGGTAAGCTTTAAGCACAATGCCAGCTGGCAATCAGTTTCCAAACGGCAATGCAAAATGTGCAAGGGAAAACAAACCCATTTTGAGATTACTTTAAAAAATCAAACCAGTGTTCTAGAAACATGCTTCTAACTTCTTGTTCTAATTGGAAACATTCCAATCCAATGCTGCCGAGTGAAGCTGATTGCAGACTTAATTGCTCTTATGTAACAACTAATATCTGGCAGTAACACACACTGTATAACACTGGCAGGTTTTGAAAACAGTTTTTTCTCTTTGCTCCTTCTTTCTTTGTTGTTCTGTTTACTGTGCCCAGTTAATGTGCTCTTGTGCCATAATAATCTCTAGCTAAATGGTAATTGCTCTATTGACAGCACTACTGTACATTTTTGACACATCATTATTCATACTTAACCACTTGACCTGGAATAAATGTTAAAGCAATTACTACTGAGAGCTTTTCTATGAGAAAATTGAGGCAAAGTTTAAAGATAATCAAAATGCAAAGCTGATCATGATAGCAACTGGAAAAATGGCAAATCCTATTAAACAGATTTTTATTAGCCAAGTTGATGCCAGTAGATATTATCTGGTAATTTAGTCTTATTAAAAAGAAAATAAAACAGCTAATTGTTTACTATTCTGGAACTTATTCCAGCTTGCAATTTGCAACTGAAATTAAGCTTTATGTGGCTCATCTATTTTGTCACACTGAAATATGAAAATCATTTGGTGCAAAGCACATCTGCTCAATCCTTTCCATCTTATTGGCAAATCCTCATCCAGTGTGTTTCGTACATGTTGAGGCATTCCATTCATGCATACAACACCAGTATTTTAAATATTTGTCTCTTACAAACCTAGTATCTTCAGCTCTTAAAAATCATACTTTTAATACTTTTTTTCCATTATACATAATTTTTACAACTGTAAGAAATCTGTGAGTGTAATCTATTGTTGCTTGGAAACTTTAGATGGAATTTAGAAATGGAGAGGGACAGAGTTATTGTTATGCAATTGTGTGAAAATTGTCCAAATCTCCCATACCAGCATTTTATTTTGATAGTTAATTGCATATTTGCTCTAGTTGTGATTGTATTCTTAAAGGAAAGTAAATGTTCTCCAGTTTAGTTGTTTAAAAAGTGGCATTTACACGGGTCTCAAATAATTCCACAGGACTCAATTGCAGCACAATGCCTTCAGTACAGTGCTTACAGTAAAAGCTGTAATTATAAAAGAATGCCAAAAGACATCAAGAAAGCCTTAAAGGGATAGCATAAGCTTTTACTGCCCCCGTCTGAACTATGAGGCTTGCTTGGAAACCACCATTAGGATGCAGAATACTGATTGTTGATATGTCACTATTGCTGTCATGGGAGAACTGTTGTAAGGGCCAGAAACTTAGAGCGGTTTCTATATTAATGAAGCTTTTCCACACTTAATGAAAGCGAGGAAAGATTGGGGTTTTTTTAATTAATAAAATATTAAAAACTGGGGAGGAAATCTCTTTTCATGCCAATTCACATTTAGAACAGCAATAAGGACTTCTGCAGCTGTGCTTTATCAGGCAGAAAAATCCTTTTTTTTTTTTAAAGCACGCTCAACTCTCTATTAACTGCTTCAGTATCCTGTATGCCTATCAAACTGATGAAAGATTGTTCAGAGGTCATTTAATAGCTTAATTCTTAAACTTTTCATTTACATTATCATTTCTGATTATTTATAAAGGAGTTTTCACAATAACTGTAAAGAACCACCAATTGTCTAATAAAAAAAACACACTGGTACACAGACTAAACTCATCTAGGTCTCTCCTGTTGCTGTTATGATTTTTATTCACAACTGAGCAATCTCTTAATAATATTTTGTTTGAAACATTATAAAGTTCATATATATTTATTCTTAACAGAAATAAATTTCATCAACTGTCAGCCTCCCAGTGTTAAGGAACGTAGGAATTTGTTTCATGTTTGACTTCTTCATTTTTTACTGAGATACTTAAACTCTTTATGCACCAGAATTTAAACACTGCAAAGCATTTCAACTAGATAAAACCTTTTGTTTCTGAGCTTTTGTTTTCTGTTTTGTCTGGGGGTTTGGTTGGTTTTGGTTTGTTGGGTTTTTTTTGTAGACCGGGCTTCTTTTTAGCTCAGCAAACACTGATTCAGGATTTTAATGCATGTCTTGTGTGGTAAGGAGTGATTATGTCATAATTGCAAATCACATTTTTGTTAATTCAGATAATCTTTCATAAAGGTCACTTTCTGCTGTTACTGAAAGACTGCACAGCCTATAGAACAATCAGCAGCTTTATTTCAGCGAAGAAGGTTGTACACAGTAATTCCAATTAGGCCTTTTTTAATTCTTTTTAAACAGACTTCTTTTCCCTCTTGTTCTTCTTACCAAATTGAATGGAACATAGTATTTAGTATGTGTTTCTCAGATACAGTAAAAGAAAGACAACTAACACAACCAATATACTATTGTTCCCTGTCAGTCTGCATCTTGTAGCAGAGAGGACTGTACAGGTAAAGAGAATAATTACTGTTGTTAGGCTTCACTGGTCAGGAGAAGAAATAGCAAGATTGCTTATTAACATCCCGAGATTTTTGTACAACATTGTGCATTGAGATTTGTAGAATTTTTAGCTTTTGAGTCTTTATTGTTATATTGTGCCAGAAAACATTAGTCTGTTGGAGTTTCTGTCAAGAGCTTTCTGAGGAGAAAAGGAGCAGGAAAAAGGATCAAATTCTGATTCTTAGGGATTTAAGGAAATAGGTAAGATTCACCAAACTAACTGTACATTTCAAACAATTGATTACATTAGAAATAGCCTGAGTTCCAAAATATTTATTCTTGTTGAAATGCTGTACACGTGCCAAATAAAGTTCTTAGATTGTTCATAGCAATGTGTAGCCATTACCTAACATGGTTTGGCAGATTCATGTGGGACTTATTCAGTACAGTTTCAGGGAAAATTTGTATTTTTTGTATCTGAGACTTTGCTAACAATATTAGAGTGGCAAATAAAGAGAAGAGGAAACACATTAACACTACTTTGTTAACAGGGTTCCTGCTGCTTTTAACAATAATTGTTTGGAAGACAGTAATAGAGAATCATGAAGACAGAGAGATCAAGTTCCTCTCGGAAGAGGATGCCAGCACGATATGGTGTAGCTAACACTGCTTAAAGCTGCTACATTTTATTGAGTCCTTCCTTGTAAAAGGTGTAACAAACTTCCAAATATCATCTCTAATATTCACATCAGGTTCAATAAAATTCATTTGCTAGTATGTTTACAGGCTTGGAAAAACATGTGAGCTAGAAAACAAATGTAGATAAATTATCTTATGTAAGCTATAAATTCAACTATGGAAACTGTGAAACAAAGAAAGCTGTTTGCTTACTCCTGTAGCTTTCTTTTTATTGTGAGGCTAGCAGTGTAATGACTCTTGGGTATGTCGTTCTCCAGCTCAAATATTTGGCTGAATATATACTCAGGCGAACTATACATCTTTGTGTGTATTTTATAAGGGTATTTCTGAATCAAATCTGCTCCAGGAAATGTTCTTGGTGTCAGTGAACACAACCCTACTGGTTCAATAAAGAAATAAAACTAGAAAAAGAGGGAAAATATATCACAGATGTGATTCTCTGCTACCTATATAGCAGAGCTGTATTCTTAATACTTCAGGTTTTGTGAGTGCATCAAGGCCCTCAGTAGCACTCTTTCAAGGCTTTTCAGCATAGCAGCAAAACAGAATTTTTTCACACTGAAAGAAAAAAAACGTCGGTAGCAGGACAATGTCAAATTAAAAGCTGGATAAGGATGAGAGTGTGGTGTAATACGGAAGGGAAGACCATTGGGTTCTCTGCTTTCTAGCTAAAGGGAACCCTTGGGTGAGCAGGAATGGATATTGAATATGCAGAACTAAAGACAGCAAGGGAATGAGGGACAAAGAGAACTCTGCTGTTAAAGAGAAGAGATCATAGGAATGCACAAATATGTCAGACAAGGGTTAGTTGTCATGGGGTTAGTGAACAAAAACCTTTGTACCATGCTGGGAGGTGGACAGTATGGAATTCTGTGGAATTCCACAGAATTGAGGTGGATAGACCAGTGTCTCTGTTTGGGCTGGCTAAACACGTGCTCTGGTTTAACCTGACAGGTAGGTAAACACCACACAGCCACTAACTCACTCCCTCCCACACTGGGATGGGCAAGAAAATTGGAAAAAAAAGAAGTAAAATTCATGGGTTGAGATAAAGACAGTTTAATAGGGATAATAATAATTATTATAATAACAATAATAATGATAATGTTAAAATTATTAGAATATACAAAAAAACCCAATACACACTGTCACTGCTCACCACCTGCTGTCCAATACCGTTCCTGAGCAGAGATCCTCAGGCAGTTTTCCCCTAGTTTATATACTGAGCATGATGCCATGCAGTATGGAATATCCCTTTGGCCACTTTGGGTCCCAGCTGTCCCAGCTGTGTCCCCTCCCCACTTCTTGTGCCTCTCCGCACCCCCCAGGCTCCTTGTTGGTGGGGTATGGTGGGAAGTTGAAAAGTCCATGGCTTAGTGTACACACTGCTTAGCAACAACTAGAACATCTGTGCATTATCAATATTATTTCCATTCTAAACCCAAACCACATCACTGTACCAGCTACCAGGAAGAAAACTAACTCTATCCCAGCTGAAACCAGGAAAATATGGCTATCAGACAACCTATAGAAGACAGATCCAAGCAAGGATCTTCTCTTATATTCAGCACACACTGCTGCCCTCTTTAACTCTTTCCTAACGCAAGTGCAGAAAGCTTTAGTTTAGAACAGTAGATCTCGGAAAGAGAGTGTAACTAATTGATTTGATTGTGCTAACTGCAATGTGATTTGGTCCTGTTGTCTCACCAGCTTATGTGATAGCTCTACTAGAAATGAAAAATCCCTGAAGCATAACCAGTGTTCTCCAAGATGGAGGGATTAGATTTGCCTTTTTTTTTTTCCCTCAGACATTTTAAACCCGTGTCCTCCTCTCATAAAGATTGATGGGCTGGTGTTATTCAGAGGAATGGTATATGGATCTAGTCTAATCTTTGAATTATTTTAATCCCATAAAACGTTTTCTGCAAAAGCAGAAAAAAGTCTGTCACATGCCTCATGCTGTTTAAAGTGTGATGGTTTCTTGATACCAACTACATGAAGTTTCAGAAGAGAGGCACTACTTTTCAGCAACAGTAAAGTCAATATTGCATACGTAATCATTTTACTATTTATTATCTCTTACAAAAATGGAGATTATTCCAGAATAAGAAAACTGGATTCTCACTTTATTAATTTTTGAAGCTGTTGTTACAGTGGGTGTTACATGGGTGTTCTGCATTCATTTTCTTCCTAGATTGTGGATAAGGGTTCAACTGGAGTGATAATAAAGTGCTGAATTGGGTTCAATAGTCAGAAAGTAAGTGTATAGCAAAACCCTCATTTCACAGACACAAATGCAGCAAAATGTTGTCTTTCCTACACTTACCAAAGATCTTAATGATCTTACCTATGTAACCAACTTTGAAGAACTGACTAATGCACTACATTCTTTGAGGATTTTTGTTATGATGTCTTCTAACAGTATAATTATATATGTGCTTCAGAAAATGCTTTCTCAATTATTGAGATTAGACTCTGAAAACTGAGCTGGAAAACTACCAAATATCTACAAATATCTGGTGCAGTTGGCATCCAGAATAAGGCACCTTGAATGAATAGTACATTTTTAAATTTAAATACCAGGTAAGTGATTGGGTGAACACTGAAGGTGGCAGATTTGGAAACTTCCAGGTGTGTACATCAAGTTCTGCATGGGATGATTTCCATCGTTTTGCTCACTTACAGAGATGTGCCAAAAACTTGCAGAGATGCCTGCAGATCACCCTAACAGACTTTGAGCTCTTTAATTTTTAAGGGTGTAGAAACAAGAAATGTAGTTTGTTAATAATAATAATAATAATAATAATAATAATAATAATAACAATAATAATAAATCTGTTTAGCTAAAAAATATGTTGAAAGCTGAAAGCTTTCTTACTAAGAGCTAATATCTGTGTGTTCCATTTCCCAGTAAATTGATTGAATTTAGAGATTTATACTCTTTTCATGAATGAAGGATTGTACACTTCTAATTAATGAGCAAGCGTATTTAATAAGCCTACATAAATACTTATATGAAGGTTGGGAGGCATGTGCCTAAGTTTTATCTTTTAGTTTCTGCGTGGTGGCAACAACTGAATAAAGCAACCAAATTGTTACCATATTTGCTTTCCTGATAGTTCAAGATTATTGGTGCCCCAAACTACAAAGTGATACTGATACATTAATCCATCTGAACAGGAAAGAGTTCTATAATGTAATTTAAGAAGTGGGTACTCTAGTCCCATTTTTAATTGATTGATCCTGTTGTTCTTGTCACAAACAATGACAACTGTTGAAAGTATAAAGTATTTGTGTAATTAGAGATAAATTAATCAGGATACATTTTCTTTCTGTGAAATACCAGGAATGCTAGAGAAAATGCCTTGCTTTGTTACCACACTAGTATGATTTTTGGCAGAAATATAGGGCAAAGGTATTGATCAGAGTTCATTTTAGAGCATTAAATACTGCAACTACTACTTCAACATTCAGCACAGATTTAGAAATAGGAACACAACACAGAGGCCAGTACAGAAAAGCTATGCCTCATTTGTCTGTGTGTCATCTGGTGTAGATCAGTAGTTTCTACAGTGCTCAGGAAGTTCCACCAGTTTAAAAGGTAGCATAAATGAGAGCAGGACTAACTCCATTGCGTATAATGTAAATAGAGTAAATAAAATAAATGAGAGATTCATGCCAGAGCTGCCCTAGGGTGAATGAGAAGTACTAATGTTGTGTTTATTTTGAAATATTTTATTACAATTAAAAATATCGAAATAGCGCATGAAAAAAAAAGGCCAATACTACATATGTTCAGCATTTCAGACAAGTTATTTTTACAATAAGATTCTTGGCAGACTATATAATTTCTTTTAGTACTTTACCTGTGACATTATAAATAATACATATCTATTCAAGTAGAGCTATTATACACTACTATTTATGTAGTATATAATTTATAGACAGTGATCTGTAGATGATGTTCTCTATGAAAAGAAATTTTCAGAATAAAATAATTTTAAAGAAATGAAGCAATTACTTAAACTGAATTGAATCAAAAACAGCATTTTGAGGGCACAGGTTGGTAACTGCTTTTTAAAAGAACAGTATTAACTTCCCTTTTCCAACCTGTGAACTTCAGTGTTACAATTTTCTTTTAAAAATTGGTGTGAAGATTAAATAATAATAGAAAACATAAGTGCTTGAACAGAAGTCTGATTACTGCTGAAACTTCAGAGATCCTACTTGTATTCCAGATGATGTCAAGGTGTCTAGTTAGAAATACATCTGTACAGAATTTGTGTACATTTTTATGCAGGTTTAATGGAAACCTGCCTTGTATTACACTGAAATTGCATCGGTGACTAAACTCAGATAGGAAATCATTTGGGAGTTCTCTGTTCAGGTTTCCTTGGGAAAAATCCTACTAAGAATATTTTAGCTGCAGTGCTGCCTGTAATAGCAGTGATTTCCACATGAGACAGCAGAAGAACCTTTATATTGTAAATCTGTTATAACTTTCTAATTTTGTGTGTGAACACATTCCTCTGTGTCTCATCTTTTCCAGGACAGTTTGGAAAATGACTTATATCACTAATAAAATTCCACATTCCCTATACAAAGGTCTTTATACATTCATTTTTAAGCTCCTCTGTGCTGTATATTGTTAGCTATGTTTTCTGAAGTCTGGAACAAGGTATACAGAAGCTTTCCTTTTAAAGCAGCAGCTCTGTTTTACATGGTTAAGCATCAGAATAGCATTGCAATCTTTTTAGTGATGATGAACTGTGTGCTATCTGTTAAGGTACCAATACAAAGTTTTCTAAGCTGAGTGAAAGTTTCCTGTTGACTTTGTGAGTTTTGACTCGGGATCCAATGGCAGTTCTATATCCATTCGTTAGGAGGATTAAAATGTACTCTTTTATAAGTTAAGTGCAAAGTGAATTTTGAATGAGTCAGAATATATTTAAAGTAAAACTGTCAAATCATTTTTATTGATTTAGACACTGTTAAACAGGGGCAGCACTAACACAGAAGGGTTTGTTCTTTGTTACGACTTGCTTATAACCCCCACTGATGATAATGGGAATTACAAGCATGTCCTGAAGGGAATGTGCTCTTTGTAAATTCCCTATAAGTCTTAGATTAAGGAGCCACAGTTCTGTCAGAGTTCAAATACTTCTTGTGTATAGATGAAACTTTCTAAGCTCTCCCATGTCCTTTCTTAGCAGTTCTTGGAAGACAGACCTTTCACAAAAAAATGTATCCCGGAGCTCTTGTCTGGACTTTCCTTATCTGACAGAGAAGATACCAAGATATTGTACCAGGAGTTAGGCACATTTTTGTCTGAAGTGTGCAGCAAGAAAAGGTAATAGTTTGTACAATAATTTGTATTGACTGGTAATACAGATTTCTAGTGTAACAAGCAAAGGTTTTTGCAAAACTGGTAGGAAAATAAAACGTAAGTTTGGGGTAACATACTAGTTATGTATAAATCAGAGACTAAAGAGATACTCAGAATAGGATAAAAACAAAATATTTTGGTAACTTCTGTAAATATTAATATTTTGACTGTAGATATTGAGGGTGGTCATTTTAGTCTTTCTGAAGCAACCCACTGCCTTTGCTTTGTGTAGTGTTATACAAGCCATTTAATTTCCCAGGTGCTGTGCTTGCTATCCAGATCAGAAGGTTGTATGGTTATTATATTTCCAAGCATTTTCAGTTCACACAGCACTGTACAAAGCAGAAATTGGAGGTGGGAGTTGGGTGTGGGTGGTACAAGAAGAGGGATAAGGGAGAGAAAAGGTATCTTGTTACTGCTTGTAGGATTGTATGGCCTAAACCAGAAATATACAGAATCACACAATACTCTGTTTATCACAGTTGGTATGCAATGGTCTGCTGGTAACAGCAATATGGGATGTCATCAAAATGAACTGGGTGCAAGGAGATACCACCTGTTTTTTAGCAATGCCCACAAGAGATTACCGTGTGAGGAAACACAGTTTGCCATCTGCATGTCCATCTCCTTTCTTCCGGAACATTAGTGCTCTAATGAGGGAGGGAGTCATCACAGCGAAAATGAGAGAGGGAGTCATCACGGGGAAAATGTGAAATAAGAATCTGCTGGTCACCCCAACTTTTTCCTACACCTCTTGCTTCTGAAATTCTTCTTGTGCTAATTGGTAGTGTCATTTTCTCTCACTTTCATTTCCTTCTACTCGTGGGTTTGGGGCTTGATTCAGCATTTGCGTCTGCCTCAGCCCTACTGCTGAGCCTAAACTTGCCAAGTTTATTCCCTTTCCTGCTGCATATATCTGGTAACACTAGAAATTGTTAGGCACCTCACTCTGGTTCTAAAACTCTCTGACTATTTAAAAAAAAAAAAATAAATCCAAAAACTTTGGAAAGGAACATACAGAACTGCAAATCTGTTGATTCGTACTTGTTGAACGCTAGTGCCTCAGAAGCACACTCGCACACTCATAGCCCTTACTTTTCCAGGAGAAGGAGGTATTGCTTTTGTTCTTGTTCTGATAACCTTAGGAGAGGAAAGTGTTGTATTAAGATACCCACTCTCCTGGGTCACTGCTGTAACAAAGAAATTGTATCAAATGGCACTCTAAACTATTTTTTACTTTTAAAAACAAGTTTCTGTCAGAAGTCTGTAGGTACTAACCAGCCTTACTATCCCTGCTCATAGGCACAGGTTACCTTTTTGGCCCAGACAGGACCCTTGTTCCTGCCCCAAAGGTTGCATAGACCAGCCTGCCCCTCATCATGTCCCCAGGCACTTCGATTTCCTACACCAGACTTGGACATGGCTTATTTTTCTGCCTTGGCAATGTTTCTGGCTCTGCAGCCAACAGCTGAGTGCCCTGGCCACCTGTTTCCAGCTGTGGGACCATGCTGTTGGGTGAGGTGATGGCCTGGCTGTGTTGCTCCCCCCCGTCTTGGGAATGTAGCCATGCTCCTGCTTCCTCTTGACACTTTCCATCTTGTTGCATTCTTCTGGTGGATCTCTTGCTAAAGATTTGGATCTTGATCTTGTATGACAAACATACCCATCATGCCTCAGATCAGGCAAAGAAGCCTCTCTTGATTTCCACCACACTCAGGTGACTCTGAGGCTTCTCCTTATCTCCTCCTCTCTTTGCTCAAGAGGGTGGCTAATATTCCCTCAGTACTGAGCTTTTTGAATCTGTCATAGGAGCTAGGCAATAAAAGCTGTGTATCTGCATCCTCTGGTGAGTCTACATATTTGTTCCAGGACCTGTCTGAAGAATTTTGCTTGAAGAAACCAAAAACAAGTAGATGTGCTAGTCCAGTGGAGTCTATTCTGTAATGGCGTAACCTCACAGGCTTGGTTCTCCCTGAACTTCTCTCTAATCTATCAGTCCCTACAAATAAAGATGCTACCAAGAGATACTCTTTGGAACTTTCAGACTACAGGAAAAAAATAACATATAAATGTGTTTACTAAAACCAAAACCTTTTCCAATTATTATCTCTCATTGGAATAATTCTATTAGGATCCCTCCAGACCAGATACAATCAATACAACAAAAGACAACTAATGGCAGGTTTGGAAAATCATTTACTTTGTCAGAAAGTATACCAAACAAGTCTGTTCACTTTTAAACTCTATGAAAAGGATTAATACTTTATAATTAAACACATTCACTATTAAAAAAGAAAACAAACAAAAAGGTTGATGGAACAAATGTTGATGTTCACAAAATTGTGAAAGTTCACCCTCCAATATCAGTGTATGAGAGATGAAATGTATCTATGAGGATGAGATTTTTAGCTCATTTTGACCATACCACCTACATTAATTTAATTTTTTTTTAATTTGCTATTTTTTTATAAATTCAGTTGTTTTCTACAGAATATTTTGTTTCTTTTTTTTTGGGGGGGGTAGGTTGAGCAGATTATATGAAGCACAACCCGAATCCTGTAAACATTTCCCCATCTGTTAGTGGGCCTTTCTCAGATGAGGTTTAACTTTTAAAATATAGTTTCAAGGGACTTGCTACCATTTGTCTGACTTGTCATGACATTTTAGTGATTGAGAGTTTTTGTTTTGGAGAAAAATGAAAATCAACCAAGTAGAATCACTTTGCATATTCTTCTGAGTCACTCTGCCCTTTGCTGCATGAGGGTGAACTAGTTTTGCTATTCTGTGCAGCCCCAGTACAATAAAGTCTACTGTTAGAAACAGGCTTTTGAACTTAGTTGATGCCAAGTGGTGAAATTACTCAAATACCAGTAAGCTTATGCAGAAATGTTGGCAGCCCAGCTCCAAATGACCAGCATTGTACTGCCAAAAGTGTTCCCATGAAGTCCATGAACTTGACAGTGCCACACGATGCATTTTTACTGAAGTGTCTATACAAAGAATGTTTTTCTCCCTCTTTCCAGTTTACATACAATTAAAGCAGTGATGGACTTTTTACAATGTGGAAGATTCTTTAGAGTTCATACATACTACGTCACCTAATTCATCATGCAATTTGTTTGACAATAACTCCCACATGACATCTTGCTTGACCTGAAAGAAAAAGAAGTATGCTACCAACATAATTATCCTTTATTTCCTGGTGCAATTTTTCTAAAAAGAGAGTCGACACATTCTGTAAGCTTTCTGAAGGGAAAATAATTATATCACACACTCAAGATGAAATTCTCTTTTGAGTTTCTTATTAATTAACATCTCCATGTCATGAGGAAAAATAATAGAGCATGTAGAACTAGTATTGAGATGTATCCTTGCAACAAAGTTATAAATCATATTTTCTGTGAGTTTTGAGGGGTTTTTGTGTCATTTTTTTCTTTCATACACTGTTTTTCCTGAAAGTGATAAAGATTACATTCATGTCTTTTAGAAAAGGCTACCATATTCCACATTCAGTTACTTGTAAAAATGAGGTTTATTTCCCTGCATATTCCTTGATTAGTGAACCCAAAACCAGATATGGTTTCAGTACTGATGACAAAATGTGCAGTGCTTATAGAATGATTATCTGTATAGATTTTGATATTTTCAAAGAAAAATTGTGACTTTAGAAAATCAAATAAAAAAAGATATAGAAAACATCATATTATCAAAAGCTATAAAGTATTAGTTAGAAAATAGCTGCTCAGACTCATGCTTCTTTATCAGCAAAAAAATAAGCTAAATATATGAGAATTAAAAAAATAATATCTAGTAGGAAAAAAGAAGATATTAATTTAATATAAAAGTAAAATTCATAAGGGTTTTTTTATTTATTGTATAGCTTACAGGTAAAATATTATAAATTTTAGAAAAGTTTAAGCATCTAGCAGTTGTTGAAAGTGTCCAGCGTTACAGAAAAACAGTGAGAAAATTAAGCTACTCATTTCTTACAGGACTTCTGAAAAGTAGGTCCCTCAGTTAGGCAAGTGAAAACCTTTGATTCCAAAATTGGTTTGAGGGACACTAGTCCTAATGTGAGATGAGTTAAATACAAGTTATGTTCCCAATAGGATAAAGATAGAAGAATTTCCTAAATCAGTTTTCAGTTATAATAAAATTAATCAGTTCTACTTGCTAATAACTTACTTTATATGATTATAAATTAATGTTTGTTCAATACATCACTTTTTAATAGAGAAAACACCCCATTCAAAAGATTTATCAAAAGTGAAAGTAGAGACCTTTTTCTCCTTCAATACCAAGATTTTAATCTTTTCCAAAAATTCCCACAGAAATCTTTTGAATTTAAAAAAAAAAAAAAATTCTTCAAGGCTACTATTTGCCCCTGTTTTCTGGCCCCTTGATTTCAAAAAGGCTGTACTAGGTAAGGTCCAAGACTTTTACCAAGACCATCACCAGTAGTCCATCTGTTATTACAACCATGAAGAGATCAGATAAATTCATCCTGTGGAAAGGACCAAGCAGCAAGACACAGGCTTAACAGACAATTGGCAGAGAACTCACAAACTGGGTCACAAAGTGTCCGACTCTTCAGTGCAGCTTGTCTTATCAGTGCAAACAAAATGTCAGGACTTTTTTTCAAGCAGATGATAGACATCCAAAACCTTCTTTTCTCTTTTCATGTTGCTGAAATCCTCCAAAGTGAAATTGTTTTCTCCTCAGAGAAACCAACTGATATGCCGTATCCAGTGGCAAACTAAAAAAAAAAAAAAGGGAAAAAAAGTGCTTGTTCAGAACCAGTGCTTAGGGGTTTGCTTATAGGTGTCATTGTGTCTCACATCCCTGCTGTGAAAATCAGCCTGCGTTTGAATGTGCATCTTGACCCATAAATGTCACCCTGATCCACTGAGCATCTTGACTTCAACATTTCCTGTTGTAAAATGAACAATAGGATAACACTTCTTTTTCTGAAGGAGGGACCTGTGACAATGTGTGCATGTGTGCAGTCAGGAGAAACTGCAGCACTCGGGATTTAAAAGCATGTCATCAGCCACTGAGCGGGAGATCACAGGAGAATGAAGTTACTGGACAGTTTTTGAAAAACACAAGGATTATCATTTCTGTTTCCAAGCCACTTCTCCTTTTCACAGCCCTGAATCCTTCTTGGCCTCTCTCCATCAATGGCTCAACGACCATAGTAGAGTAAGTCCAGCTGTGTGGTAGAGCAAGCTGCCTTTGAACAATAAAGTAAGAATGCTGCCATTCCTGTGCACACATTGTTTATGTTACTAGCCTTTTCTTAATTACATGCATTTTCTAGTATAAAATGTCCTAACATTATGCTCAGAAACTGAAATTTGCACTGAGAATGCACTGAGAGGTTCATGTAGAACAAAAGGTGTTCCAGCTTTACCATCTCTTGATGATAGTATAACGGCTCCAATTTTTTTTAAAGAAAAAACGCATTTTTTGTTCCAGAGAATATTTACAAGTCAAGTTATGTTTTTTATAGCATTGCTTCACCACTGGAAATAAGCACACCTCAATCAGATCACCAACCTCAGTCCTTCAATTTAAAGACAAAGTGCATAATTCTTTTATTGTAGGAGACAGAACTTTCGGCATACCTACTTGGAATTTAGGACTTCAGATTTTTTTTAATAATTATTATTTATAGTAGTATTTATACACATTCATGAAGACATGGGCAGAGTACAGTGGTTTTGAGAATGTTCATGATTATGCTTTTAGAAACTATATTTGTGCTTGATTTGAATTAAATTGTGGAAAGAATGATATTGTCTTTTCAAGATAATATGGAATTATTGAACAGTTATTTCACTATTTCAGTTGCTTAAATACCAGTTTTCACCCATTGCATCAAAGGAATATAGATTATATTTTTCATCATCAAGACAGAAGGTTTGATTTTAAAAGTATCAAAAGATGTCTCCATTTCTTGCCTATATCTGCTTATGTAGGGGTACCAACTTAGATTTTTGCATATCTTTTCTTGCACTAAAAATTCAGTTTGTGTTGTTTTGAGGATTGGACTGGATAGGATTTTAGGAAAAAATGGCATTGCTTATAACTGATAAGAAAAAAATCACATTGAGTAAGGGAAAGAGGAAGTTGCGATTCTAACTGTATGCAAGGTTTTAAACTGCTAATCGTATTTCTAAGAATACTTTGATAACATGTATGGGTATATTTGGCTATATACATACTCATTTAAAAAAATATTGCTCATTCAGATTCAGAGAAATTAATCAGAAAAAGACAAAATACCTTTAAAAGAGAAAGGAAATAATTTGCCAATAAATCGTAGAACATCACAAACATGAGTCACCGAAAAGGTACTAAATCTTGTGTTTCATGTGCTGTATAAAAAAACAGCCTTTTATGGATTGAGAGTTATAGGAATGAGATAAAATATTCAGCATAGCATAGTGTCTTTTTACCATTAGCAGTTTTACATATAAACTTAATTGAAGAAACAACAGAAGACTGTCGACCTTCTGTTTAACTATAGCAATTTTGTAGTTTCTAAATCCTTTCAAAATGAATTATATCACCTGCTCATTCTTTTTACTTATGCTTATTCCATAAAAACTATACACTTTTAATAACACATTTCTTTCCCTTGCCTACAGTTTTGCCTATAGAATAGTAACATCCTAAATCCAATCATTGCAATATAGAATCTGAAAAACAGATGTAAAAATTATTGAAGAAAATATTTGGCTTTGAGACCATTATTTCCACAAATAAAACTGAAGCTCCTTTTTAATACTAAACATAAATGCAAGTCTCCAAAACTTCTTAGAACTTCTAACTGAGATGTAGAATGCCTACAGTGGCGTCTTAAATAAATACCAATACTTATGTGGCAGGTAATTCGTGTATAAACAATGGATTCCAGACTGTTGAGTCTTAATAAAGACAATGCATTTCATAAATGCTAATGTTAATATCTTTTTAAAGTATTAGTTGCACTTTTATATTTTCCATTTTGATATAATAATAGAATGATTAGGTTCCTTAGAGATATTGTTACCGAAAGTAAATTTTAAGAAAAATGTCTATCAGAATAAAAGCCTTCTGATCCATTGCAGCTATGGAATAAGACAGAGGAACAGTCTACTTTTAAAAATACTTTTACATGCACATTTTATATGCAATTCAACATATTTAGTACTCCAAGCTCAATTCATTCTGTTGAAAGTTTTACTTCCAAACAACTTCATTGTTTTAAGTGACTAAATTAAAGCTTTTTAGTGTTTCCTGCAATCTCCCAAAGCAGAAATAAAATCAGTTTTAATTTATTTTATTTGCATACACTGTGGATGTAATTATTGCTGCAGAGTCTTTTTAATTGTTTTCAACTAGGTGCTTGTCTTTAAGTTGCAATAGACTTCTAATTCTACATTGTTGATATTCCCTTGTTAATTTTGACAAAGCATCATAAATCCAGGTATTTAGGCTTATTGAATTTTGAAATGAGGTGATTAGTTGGCACATGGATGAATGAACTGATGCAAAGCAAAATGAATTTTATGATTTACTGTCATTTACAAGTTCCTTTGGAACCATTATGTGCAAATTGTAAAATGTATTAAGAGGTAAGATATCACAGTTATAATCAACAATGTAAAATTTTCTCAAACAGAAGTATTCAGGCAGTCCCCAAAAAAGAGTAATTGTTGAATAAATGTTTGTTATACACAGTTAGTTTTTATTATAGATCATGCTTTTCCACTGCAACATTTCAGTAAGTAAAAAGGTATTTCTAAACAGACTTCCAGTAGCAATCAGTAATCTTAAACTTCCAAAGCTGTTACCATTATAATTTGCTTAAAAATATTCTCGTACATTTTAAAAGACATATTTAGGATTAAATATCCCATTTATCAGTTTTTGACTTAAAGTTTATAATAGTTATTAGCTGAAAGTAACAGCAAACTACAATAATGTGTGTCCTTGTTCTCTCATTGTCGATATTTCTATTAATCTGCTTTTGGGGCTTTTTTTAGTAGGTTTTAAATTAAAAGAGAAGAGATTCAATAATTTTGCCTGTGTGATACAAAATGCTAATACATGCAAGTATGAAATAAACCAGGTATTTGTTATGATTTTTTTTCCAACTAAACATAGACTTGAGTTACTGGAAAAGAGAGAACCTAGATATACATTCACAAACTAAAGTTCAAAAAGTCAGATAGCCTGAACTCCACAGTTTTATAACTTTAATTTTAGGTACATTCTGAACATAAAGGACTTCAAGAGATAAGAGCCCCAAGAACTGTTTCTCTCCATTTGAATTACAATTCAAAGACCAAAACTTTCCCTGAAACTTGAATCAATTGCTGCAGGCCTGTAGAAAGGCAAATTATGAGAACCCCATGTAGCAGTTCTCCTGTGCTGGTGCAGGAAAACATAAAATCAGGCTCTGTCTAGTTTTCTGAGACCTGGGTTCCTGTCTGCTTTAAGCTGGGAAGTGCAAGTATTTCATGCTTTCTTACTTCTCTAAACCCTGCACCCACATCAAGGTTTGGGTAAATCATTCCAAATTTTTTTTCTTACAAGACAGATAACTCTAGATGAAATTCTATAGAGTAGATCTACTTTTAATCTAGTAAAATAGTAAAAACCTTGGAATCTTGATGTGCAACCTTCGCTAATGCATTTTTGCAGACATTTTGCAACAATTTGTAAGTCTTCTCTTTTATATTTTAATTGTTTTGTTAAATAGAAGTCCCATATAACCATTTGACTTGACAGGTTAATAAAAGAATATTTTCTCACATTTACAGTAAATTTAGTGCTTATGAAAAGATATAAAATTTTCTGTACAAAAGTAAAAGTAAAATTTTGTTACTTAAATATTTTGTTACTTAATATCCTAGTTTCGAGACCTCATGGGAAAAAAAAATTACCCTCTTGCTATATGTAATGTTTCTAATTCTGCATGTTCTGCCTTGCCTTTTTTTTAACTCTGTGTAATATTGTCTCAATTTATCTGCCAATGCAACACTAAACACTGAATGGATGCAGAGCAAACTCTGAACTTAGCATGTTCAAAGCCTTACATTGTTTTCTGCTAGAAAAGATAATTACAATGTGATCTTCCTACCAACAAACCATAATATCTACTTTCAGTTCTTTTCTCTGGTGCTGAAAGCAGAGAGAAGCCAGACCTTACAGCACAAAATTGTTCTTCTGAATAGCTCCATCTCTTATCCTTGAATAATGGAATCATAGAATCATTAAGGTTGTAAAACACATCCAAGATCATCAAGTCCAGCGTTTGGCCTAATACCACTATGCCCCCTAAACCACATTGCAAAGTGCCACATCCACTCATTTTCCAAATACTTCCAAGGATGGTGGTTTCACCACTTCCTTCAGCAGCCTGTCCCAATACTTAACCACTCTTTCAGTGAAGAAATTTTTCCTAATATCCAATCTGAACCATCCCTAGCTCAACTTGAGACCATTTCCCCTTGTCCTATCACTAGTTGCCTGAGAGAAGATGCCAACCTCTGCCTTGCCACAACCTCTTTTTAGGTAGTTGTAGCAATTAATGGAAATAAGTTCTTTGGCTCTGTCTGGTGTGGGACCAGTGATACAGCCTCGGGTCTGTGACTTTCACGTATGCTAGTTAATTACTGACACTGTAAATATTGGCTTGAAATCCGTGTCACCCCTACTCCCACCTTACTAATTTGTGGAGACATTGCAGATAATGGCAGGGGATAATGGCAGGGTTGTTTCCTCTTCCGAAGTAGAGAGGAATCAGTACAAATCAGGTAATTGTACCTTAAGGTCCCTTGACCATAAGGTGGGTTTCTGTATTGCAGGGACTTTTACTGGACACAGTGTTTGGACTCAGTTTTGTCCTGCATTTTGTGCACAGTGTGCAGAACTTCACTGAATCTGCAGTCTGCTGCATAAATTGATATGTATTCTGGTAGAACAATCCCTAAAGCTTTTATGCGTCTTTACAGCAAATAGGGTTCTGTTGAAAATGGCTATTCAGATACTTTACATTCTTCCATTTCTAATGTTACATCTTCACAGCTTATTTTTAATTAAAATTCATGGCAGAAGACTTATTTTGTCGGTCTAAGAAAGGTGATGGTATCTCTGTCTGATTAAATGATCAAATATATTTCCCACAGGAAACAAAGATGCATTGATGGGTGTGAAAGCAATTATGAATAGTCTTGAAACTTTTTTTGTTTTATTTTTCCTCATGTCTGTGTTGATATGTTTTCAGTCAAATGTAACTTCAAGATCTGATTTCAAGCTTCCATTCTCGGTTTCACTTAGTCACTTTTACTTACAATAATGGGTAGCTAATACACGTCAATACTGTAATAGAGAATATGTTTAACTCTGATAGTGGTTTCCTGTTATAGGTATTTACCTCGAGGCTTAGCTCACATTTACATGATTTTGCTCCAAGTGGTTCTGATGCCAGTTCAGTGGCAATAAAGTTACTCTGAAAACTTCAGAGCTTATAACAACACCGCACAATTTTACAGCAAAATACAGGACGTTGAGTCCCTCTGCTGTTTTGCAATATAAATGAGATGTCAACATTAAGTCACTGAATAATTATCCGTGGTCAGTTGGGTACAAAATTCCTTAAAATGTGGACTCTTCGGCTTATTCACATTTAGACTCTTAATTACCTATGTGTGAAGAAAACATGCTCTAATAAGAGTTCGGAAGTTGTTTTTTAACACCTTGACAGAAAACTTTTTTTGGAGGGTTGTGGGGTGAGGGGTTTTTTCAACCTTTGTTTCAAAGATGAAAACTGTATCATTATATTTAACTGGCTATCTGCAGTTCATTAGTGGCAGCATCATTAAGTAATACTGGAACATTTGTAGTGGCTAATCTTTCAAGCATTTAGCATTCACGATGACCTCGTTAAAAGTAACAAAGGTCAGGCTTCAGTTCAGCAGAGTTGCCCATTCACCAAGGAGACTGGCATAGGGAAGTAATCTCTGTGTGTCACTTTTCATTAATCATGCTACTTTCCTCTTCATGAAATTCCAGCAAATAATTGTTACTAAATGCGATTTGCAACACCCTGTGCTGTGCTTGAAGGACCAGAAATAGGCAAACAGATAAAAACATTGTTTAGCTTGCAGGCAGCAAGTGTTTGCTATTCAAAGGTATCAATGCATAAACATTGATTTAGCCATGAGCTGACACTTATAAAGCGTTTACTGTTTCTAGAAAGCCCTGTGGTCAGATTAAGTAATAGCCAAGGGCAAGTACTTTTACCTGCATAGCAAGGTTAGATTCTATATGAATTGTCTGATCTTGAAATAAATCAATTTTCATAACGTTAAGCTGCTTCAGCATTGCCATAGTTTACAACAAAGTACACTAAATCAAACACTTGCACATGTGGTAGGAAATGTGTTCCAATGTAAGTTTTCCTATGATTATATTGAATAAATATTTCATTAAGTATAGTTAACAGTTTTAGAGTTTTAGTTAATAGTTACTTAATAGTTATTTAATTAATACTTTTCCTTTATCTCAGAACTTATTTCATGAGAGTTTCTCGGATGAATTTATCTTCATTTTCATCTGCACCTTGTAAACTTCAGTGAAAACTGAACAGCTTTAGAAACATGCCAGTGGAATTCTATAGAGACATACATTTGTCTCATGGCCCAAAGACACAATTTTATTCAACACATAGCCAAATTCTGTTCAGACACAAAAATTAACCTGATAGAGTTTTTAGAATTTGCTCTTGTGTTCCTCAGTAAGAGGCGGTTTGAGTGCTATTAACAAAATGGAATTGCATTTCTGTATTTGTGGAAAATCTTAATCTTACTGACCTGCCAGTTCAGGGAGTAAAGACAATAGGGAAGTAAACTATAGTTTTACTTCCATCACCTACATCACAGAAGAACTAGTAGTGAAAGTGTTTTTATTCACAGGTTCCTCAAAGTTTACTTTTGCAACTTAAGAAAATAAATTAATGCAAAGTCAAACAAAATTCAGGACTCAAACCTACTCAAAACACATCTCAAATTTGTAGCAAATACGAATTTGCAGCAGTATAATTTCTTCAAAATGTGGTTTTCAAAGGTGACTGGAATTGCCTTCATTTCTTTCTAAATACAATAGAAGAGCACCATTATTATTTTCAGACTTCTAATGTTTAGATATAAGTTCCAGTTGAGTTTAATCAGTTCATAATTTTTCAGGGTAAGAGTACAGAATAATTCAGATAAAGCAAAAATATTGACATGCAAAAATGTGAAAACTAACTTCAAAGAACATATAATGTGAGAATGGAAAAAATACTTAATCTCAAGAAATGATGAGATAAATTATTATGAAAAGCCTTCATTTAAATGATAAATAGGGTCAGTATGTATAGTGTGATCATTTTCCTTGCAATTGGTGAATAACGGTAACAGACCATACATTGATTAGGTGCATACCACTTTTGATTTGAGCTTAATTTAATATAAGCAGTCAGAATCAACAATAGAATTAAACAAATCTAAAGTTAGAGAGCTATGACACAAAAATACTGCTTGACATTAGTAATTCAAACATAAAATAGCTTTCTAGAACTGCACAGTTTTCTCAATATGGCATTTCTAAGCATGATTACAGAATATTCAGTTGAGGTGATTTTATTGATGTTCCCCTAAGTGCCTTATTTTCTGAAAAATCTATTCTTCTCCTCACCTTGAGCCATGACAGAATTTACATCTTTCCAGACTTTCAGAGCTAAATGTGCCTGTTTTGTGTTTAGTAAGCTTCACCTAAATGCTAATTTTTAATGTCAAACACCATGGCTGCCAGCTTCATTTGATGCCCTCTTTTTTCGTTTGTTTGTTTGTGTGTTTGTTGGTTTGGATTAATTTTGCTTGGGTTGGGATTTTTGTTTTTGGGGTTTTTTTTAATTTTTTTATATTATTTTGTTAGAAAAGAAATTAGATTACTAGTTTCTATTCGTACCTTTGAACTTCTATCACATTCCCACTCAGTCATCTCTTTTCCAGCCTGAGAAGTCCTGGCTTACCAAGTCATTTCTTGTGTGAAAGCATTCATTCTTGAATAGTGTCCAAATGGGATAGTGTTGCAGTATTTAATTCCAACTTCAGTACCATCTGCTAGTAGAATATCCTCTGCCAACATTTCTCTCCACCACTTAAGAAGAAAGATAGTACTATCTAAAATCCAAGAATGGGTTCTCAAGTAGTTTCTAGTATATGTCTCTTGGCTTTTCAAGGAATTGATAAATTCAGTTTTATTCAAAGACTCTACTCTTTGCTTTTATTTGGATGAGTAAGGCGTTAAAGGGTTCTCCTTTTCAGCATAGAACATTATCTGTGTTGTGCATGAACTGTTTGTGGTATTCAGCCTATGATCAAGCAGAATGAACTTTAATATGCACTTAATATGGCATTAAATAGAGTATCCTATTTCTAAGAGGAATTAAATCAGCAAAAATCTTATATAGTGTAAAAGAAAAGGGCAAGAAGAGTTCAGAGAGCCTGGATTTTTGTTTGCTTTTTATATATTTCATTATGAAAATATCTAGCGATTCTCACTTGCTGTTCTTCAGAAACTGTTGAGGTTAAAAAAGTCCAATAGGCAGCAAGGCAATAGTTGGCTGAATAGTTCTGCCATTCATTTATTTTTGACTTTATAGTATGTGGAAGAATAAAGGTTGGAGGTGAAGTAGAAAGTATTTTCTTTCCTAATGGTTTAGGAAATAGATTTTCTAAGGCTAATTTAAGGCATCTGAATCTGAACTGAAATGTTTGTATGAGCAGGGACTGCCTGTATCAGCCTGGTCCAGTATGCTATTTGCAGTTTATAAATACCTGTATTCATGCCTACAGTTCTGCAAAACTGAACTTTTTCCCACATACAAACGCAAATTAAAAAAGCATAGTACCTCTTACTAGTAAAACAGAGCAGATTGATTCTATATTATGTGAAGCAGATGACTGGGAGCATATTATAGGAGAATGTTGCAATGTTCTCATCCCGCAGCTCTTCCATTCTTGGAAGCAGGATTCATGATCAACCTCCCTGAGAAGACTTTTACAGGAGATGTAATATTGCAATGAATTATTGTGATTCATTTTTGCAGTGCTGATTTTTCTCTTTCTCTGATTTTTCTACAGCTGTCACTATCAAAATTGTATTTCATGCTTGCCCCTCTTGAATAATCAGAGAATGCTACTTATTAGTAAGTAATCTTGCATATGATTACTTACTATGATACAGTGAAATTTGAGGGTATGTAATAGGTTAACTTTGAGGACATTTAAAGTTTCTAGTGGTACAAATGAAATTTTAGGTTGGAATGCAGGAGTGGGTTGTATGTGAAAACATTACTAGGCCTGCGGAACTTAAGAGACACTTTAGGAAAAGTTTTATAGACTGCGTAGATTTTGGGTTGTTCCTTGACCACAGAAGCAATTTTTATCTGAGAGAAGAGACAAAAAAATATTTTTAAAACACAAGTAATGCTAAGATTTTGGAAAGGAAGAAAAAAGGACACATGAAGAGACCACACATAAGGAGATCTGGAGGGTGCCATGTCAAATATATGCTCAGCCAGAAAATGCATGGAGTAGTTTTAATGCTTAACAAGAGGGTTGGAATGCATGGAACCAATTTACATTTCAGGATGGCAATGATATTACTATATATCCATGTGGATATTTAAATAAGATAATTAGAACTTTTATTTGTTTATTCCAAATGTATTAAATAGTTGTCTAAAAGTGTTCATATTTGGAGATCCATGTGTTTTGGTAGGAGCTGCACTTGTGCAGTATTTTTCAGTATTTTTGTTGTCCCTCTGTCCTGACAAGGTAAATCTTTCTCAGAAAACCATAACAACAGAGAAAAAAAAATTCAACAGAGATAGCTTGGTATTTGCACAAGCCAAAACCAAGTGTCTGGGTGTTCTTAGTGCTACAGTAGTATCAGAGATATCATTCCAAAAATCCAGCCATGCGCAACTGAAATCCTATGTTTGATTTTACTGATTGTACTGCTGTAACCCTGTCTAGGCTGAGGGCCATGAAAAAGAGAGGTAGACTATAACAACACCATTATATTCTTGCTTATTATACTTATGCTAATCAGTAAATGCAGAGAAAAAACATAAAATTAGTTAAAAAAATAAGATTTATGAGTAACATGATCAAATTAAAACTCATTTTTAAACATGAAAGGCTCCTTGATGTTTCTTTAAAAAAATATAAAAAAAAATTCATACTGAATTGTCAGGGACCTGGAAAATGAATCTTTGGACTACAACCTTTTCTGGTTAAGTTCAGAGAGACAAACTAAAGAATGCAATTTCTTTCAAGATTTCTGTTTGAACACATTTTGAATAGAAAATCAGTTTGCTTTGCTTCAAGTAGGGAATTTTAAAGGTATGGTCCAGCGAAGGAAATGATGACCACAGTTTTGACAGAAATGGTAGATGGAAAACCATATTTCAAGGTTGTTATGCTCTTATGTTTTTGATTCAGACATTCAAAGGCAGAAATTTCTTTTTTAATTGTTCAATAGTACCTGTTCAAAATAAAAGCAGTTATGCTCATCTCCTAAAATTTCTAAAAAACAAACATTTTCTCTGTTAAATTTTAATGGCTACATTTGTTTTGAAGGGAGACAATATGGTGAATATTCTATTTCTAGTCTCATCAGATGCTACAGTCAAAGATTTTAACAAGTATTTGGAAAAACATTGAAATTTTAGTGTAAGAACAAATTTCCATAGGAAAAGTGAAAAAAGAATGATGATTTCTTTTCTATTTACATTTTTTTTCCCTCTTTGCAACCCAAAGAACAACTGGCATTTTCATTTTTAGGAAAATTTAGTTCAGTAATATAAAGGATCCTCTATAAAACATCTCCCTTTTTTTCATTTGTCAGATGTAATTTTAAGCTTTTCAGAGTACAGTGATCTATCAGTGCTGTATCAACAGGGCTAGGGAAATACAGCAACTTTTTCCTTATTCTAGTTTGATAACTCTTAGAATCATGAACTGTTGATAGCAAGTTATTGCCAGACAATTCATACCTTGGTTTATCTCTAAAAATATAAGTCATTTCACCATGATCATATCGGGATATGTTTCATGCTAAGGAAAAGTTTACTCAGTTGAAAAGAAATCAGGTTTGGGTTAGTTACAGTGACAAGGTAATTTCAGAAAAGGTGAATGGAAGATGAAAATTCTTTTTATGATGCAAGTACATACAAAATTACTTTTTTGTCATTAAAAACACATACAAAGAAATGCATCAGGGAAGAAGTTTTATATTAAATTTAAAAATTAAAAACAGACATGGATTTGTATAACATTAATATTTTAAAAATTAAGTCTTTTGCATATGCATTTGAAAACATGCCTTAATAGTATTATATCAAAGAAATACCCACTGAGCCTGTACCTGGTCATATTATTTATTTAAAATCTTTATTGATGCCCTTTGCAAGCTAATTTGTGTGTTTGCTTCTTTTGTGAATTATAAGGTTATCAATAGCTTGTAAAAGTAAATAACGTCTTCAGTCATTTCACTAGATAACTATTATTTATCCAAAATCTCACTTCAGCTATGGAATTATAAAAGGTGTACAACTGCAATAATTGCTTTAACTATATTGTAAATAAAACAGAAACTGCATAACCACTTTTTATATCAGATTTCTCTAAGGACTATAATGGTTTAAGGAGCTTTTACTGTACTGTAGTGTCAAAGCCTACTTTATTCATTTAAAACCTATTAAAAAGACAACTGTAGAAGTATAAAACCACACTGCATAAACATCATAATTATAGAATAAGTAGATAAGTAGATTTTCGTCAGCAAAGAATATAACATTATGTAAAACTTCTTTTTCCTCAAAAGCAAAATCTGGGGGGTTTAGTGTTTCTTTCAGTTTTGGATTATTAACATACATTCTTTCTAACTTTGGTGGATAAACAACCTTGTCTTGTTTAGCCATTTCTGATACTGCGACTTAGAGCTTTGATTTGATTCTGATCCCTCAACACACATCATGTGTTCAGGGATGTGTAAATTTGAATTTGGAGGTTGCCTGCTGACTTCTAAGTAAATAGGAATTTATGCAGGCACCAGCATTCTTATAATTATTTTGTTGGTTGTCTTGCTGGATCACATCTAAGAAGTACAAGAATAATCTGAGAAGTAAGTATATGTGCAAATAGTTACTGGAGAAAACTGTGTGGCTTTTATCTCTGTAAACTATAGATTATAAAATGATTTTTGTTATTTCAGTGGTTGGGGTAATAACTGTGGCTAGGACATCAAGAACCCATCAAAGTTGTCTTTGTAAAAGTGTCTAAAAGAGAGCTCAAAAGACTGAAATATTTACGCTATGTGTGGCATTGCTTTCAGATCCTCCCCTCAGGTAATGAAGATCATATCTCAATAAAAGATCATATCTCTGAAATCTGCAGGAGTTACAACTTCTTGAATTCTGTTTCCTCCATAGTTTTTCACAGTTCTTTCCGTTCACTTTTGTTCACACCTCTGATTTCTTCCACAGTAGAATCTGTTTTTCAGGAGTTTGTTTCCCCCTGAAGCTGTGTGTCACAAAAAAAAGATAGTGGAATTCACATCCTCCCTTCCCCCAGCATCATCCCATTCTTCCTGACAACATTGCTCTCATTTCTGCATCCCAGTCTCTGAGGTTCAAAGAAAAATGCTCTTTTTCATGTTATCCTTGTCTCTTCTGCACATTCTGGCTGCTTTTTAACAAAAAGATACATGTTGTATATATGAGCTGCTTAAGCAGAATTAAAAACCTTTACAGCCATCGTCAGAAATCTTTACTACACGTCCTCTAATGTTCACATATTGATTGTACTACATATTTCAAAAAATTCTAGGCCCACCTGCATAAATTCATTACCTGGAAATATAACTTTTTTAGGCAACTATCAGACTGTAAGAACAGTACATTGCTTTAAAATTTTTCAACTTGCAATTACTTTTTGAACCACTTTTTTTTTTTTAGCAAAAATCCCACCTTCCTCCATCATGACTCCTGCAAAGAGAGGAGCAAAAAAGAGGTACCTTTACAGCTTGTTCTATATTACTGTGGTGTTCCCTCTCCTAAAAGGATTTCTCAACTTTCTTTTAGGTAGATTTAGTTCACTTATGCATCACAGACTTTGGTCAAAATTGTTTTGGGATATGTTTTCTACCTAAAAATGAGAATTCATTAATGAAATTTACTTTTTTTTTAAAACAAGCTCAAGGGTCATAATGATTTTTGTATATATATAGTCCACAAAACTGATATAAGTAGCTTCTGTCATCTTGTCCATGATAATTAAAGACCTGCCACAAACTACACCTCATACTAGTAATATATATCTTCTTTAGTTTCCTTTCTTCATTGCCTTGATAGAATTCTTTTAACAGAAACTTAGTGTCTATTATATTCTTTATTCAACATGCTACTAGAACATGTGTTTTCAGATAACTGAAAACTACTATATGTAGAAGTCTTATTTTATTATATGCAGATGTAGTGCTTTGCAGAAGGTGAGAAAATCTAAACTGTCAAGAAAATAGTGAATCTGTTCAATGTTTTCTTTATCTGTTTCATCCTTTTCCAGCTTAAAATGATTTTTTTTCCTTAAAAGGTACTTAAAGAAAATAAGATGCTTTCTATGTCAAAAGATCCTAGCAAAGGGGAAGAATTTTAATGCACTACAGTTTATCACGAGAGATCAACAAATATGCATATTAGGACGAACCAATTAGCCCTATGCATTCCATACGAGTAGTGCTGTCACAGGATATAAATATAAAATAGAAATACCGTGATATACACCGAAATCTTATCAGGCTCAAACAAGTATTCTAATTGTGCAACTAAAAAGAACTGCTGTAACAAGGGGCCTTGGTGCCTGCAGGCAAGTCTTTGATTCTGTACCTTTCCGTCTTGTAACATTCTGCACTGAATATCCTTGTAGTCTTTCTCAGCACAACTTAAAAGACCTCTAATAATTAAAAAAGGCAAGAAGAGTATCACCTTAGCTACCACTGCATGACAGATTCTGTTACTGTGGATATCGCTTAAAAAATTAGATGAACAATACTAAAGTAGTCATTCTTGCAAAACTAGCCAGACATACTTAAAGAATTTATAACAGCCACCAAAATGTTGTTTTGATAAATAACTCTTGTCTTTGATAAATTAAATACATTTATTTGCAGATTAAATATTATTAGTCAGAATCCTTAATCAAGTAAGTGGCAGTAAGTGACCTCATATTTTCATGACAACCAATACAGCCAGAACATCCAATACAAAAACCCCTCTGCAGAATGCACTTTGAATATAAGAAGCACTGTCCAATGTGTTTTGAACTATCCTTTGCAAGGGCAAGATTACATATATTCATCATGCCTTTATATCCTGATGGTGTGCAGAGCAAGAAGGGAACTCTGACTTCTTACTAATTTTTAGCCAATTTGACAGGTTGGTTCAAAAGTTTTATGTCCCTTATAAAAATAATATATCAGCATTCTGGCCATAAAATAACTCTCAAATCTGCATGATATCCAGCTTTATTCAGTGATGCCAACCAGATGCTGTACGACTCAAGAAGCGTGTATCAGCTCAGGTGGGATCTGACGTGTAGTGGGTTTGAACTACACTGACTACTGAGTAAAAACCTGTATTTAGTTGACTAATAAAGCACCACCACCAGTTCTCAAAGACACAAAAAATGCATCAACATTTCAAAAATTTTTTTTTATTTTTTTTTTTTTAATTTGCTCTTGTACAGCTTCTCAAAACATAGGAAGGGTCGAGGATTACTCTTCTTGTGTAGCTTTAATTGGAGAGCTGGAACATGTAGGACTATGTACAGGGTTGTCAGCAGAGTAAGTGAAAACAACTACAAATTAGTTATGATTCTACTTGCTAGTTGATTGTAGACTCCTAGACTAAGGAGTATGCTGTACAATCTAAATGACAATTGGGGAGCATGAGTAAGTGTTGTCTGTGACACACAACACAACAACACTTCCATTACTGCATCTGAAATATTATAAGTCCCCCCTGTTGTCTACTACAGGTGACACCCTGAAAGCTCAAGGACAGGCCTGCTTAGGACAGGAGACACTGATTAACATTTGCATTCAGTTCTCTTTTATGCATATTTTACACTAGGAGTTTCACTTCGCATTTGCTTTTATTCAGTTTTAGGTGTATCCAATATGTCACCTTTCATTTTTCTTCCAAACAAACTGTAATGTCTGTAAACATTTAACATATAACAACATAAATTTACATATTCTGTTCAACACCTACAAATCCTAATGTTCTAATGTAGCCTATACTGCATAGACCATATGCCAAAGGAAGCTCTGCAAGGTCCAGACAGCCCACAGCTTCCTTTATAGCCATAGCAGAATGCTGGGTGCTATGGCAGACTGTTTTGTACAAGCATGTTCAAGAAAAGTGATTTAAAAAAGAGAAAAATATCACATAGTCTTAAAGCATTAGTTCCAAATAATCATAACAAACAGGGGTGTTATTACTGTTTTACCCAACTACTATGTTTCCACACATGTTTTCCCTCTCTTTCATTATAACTAAAGAAACAGAAGTCATTATTTTGTTAAGGAGACAAACCAGAAATAAACCACTTCTTTGTATAGCCTAATATTTTATAATAATGAAGAGAGTCTATACAAATTTGCATCCCCAAGACTGAGGGAATTCAGAAACAAATAAATTTAGAAGTTGCTGTAGGCTTCTGATTCACATAGTTATGAAGTGTGAGTAGTACTGAACAAAGTTTTTGCAAATTTTTTGTAATATTTATTATTACTTGAGTTTATTTGGAATGTAAAGGTATGTACATTAAATCCAACCCCTGAAATACAGTTGTAGTATTGCTTATTCTGCTGAAACCATATATAGATTATAAAATGTTTTTTAAACATACATTTTTGCTTGTCATCCTGTATTCCATTTCTTGCATTCCAAATGAGAATTTCAATTATTTTCAATGTTCTGATTATTTCTGGTTTGGATTTTTTTTCTTTTTTGATCCAGGTAGTTTGTTTGCTTAAGTAGACAGCAAAACACGAATAATGCTGCTTTCTATTTCCTTCTTCTGCGTGCACCCTTTGCCTTCTCTCAGTATGAGTAGCACTGCAAAAAAATGCACTAGGGAATAGGTCTTCTTCAGGTTTCAGTTATTTATTAGGTTGCTTAAATAGATACATAAATTGAAGTTACGGTATTGAGAAGTCCCATGAAAAAAAAGTTCCCCATGAGCTTAAAGATATTTTAAAGTCTTTGCTAAATTGTTTATTCACTGTATCCTTTTCTGGAAGCCTCCTGTGCACCACCTAGTAGAGTCCTCTCTATCTGAAAAGAAAAAAGTTATTAGATAAAAATATCCAACACAAGAACTTCAAAGTTCCAAAATGAAGGGATCAGGAGCTACAAAGACTAGAATTAAGTTTGTCCATGTAAATTTTAGCTAGGTGATTTCTATCTATCATATGCTACAGTCTTTAGCTACGTGATTCCTTGCTATTTTTTCCAGACCCTCCCTTATTCAGATCACAGGAGCAGGCTGGGATGAACACCTTCCTGGCACAAAGACTGGCACAAGGCATTTTGGACCATATAGTTGTTACTTTCCAAACCTTTGTGTGATACTCACCACTATTCCATGGGTTTCACACATTACTATTAATTTAATTTCAAACTCCACCTGTGGGGTCTATAAGTTAAAAACTTCAGTAAGAGTCAACAAGAGTCAGAAGTGCCAGAAGTTATATTGTTTCAAGGCTATGTCTGATATCCTCAGTGTCAAATAAGCATAGGGACTAAAGTAAAAGAACTAACTGATCTAAGTACACAATTTAAGTCGCTGAGCCTTATTTGGGGGGGAAGTCAGGATCATATAGTTCTTTCTATGTTCATGACACAGCTTACTGTTACAGCCATAGTGATGTGTGAAGCTGTGAATCTTCATCATTCTTTAAACAGACAACAAAATTTCAAGCCAGCTCCACGGACCCAGAAACAGAGAATACACCACTTGTTTTCAACTCTGAGAAATACATTTTTAAGGGATGAGCAGCACCCTCTAGGAAGTCTATGACAGGATCTAGAATCCATTGCTACATAACAAAAGCTTAAAAAATGGAAAAGTCCTTCTGCTTTCCTTATTACGCATTTTGCAAATTCTGCTGGAAGTTTGAAAGGGGTCTAAGGACTGACAGCACCCTTCACTAAGTGATCCCCATTCATGCCCACAGAACATTCTTTGCTCAGTGAGGCAGAAGAGCTTCGGAAAAACAGCATAGGATCATGCAAATATGGAATGTATCAAAATGCAGATGCCTCAGACAGAAAAATCTCATTTCACAGAGTTTGCTTTTACAACCGTGGTAATACTACTTGCATTTTATTTTAGTCTGGTTTGAGCTTTTCTTGTTCCTACAGGAGAGAAAGGTAACTGAAAGTGGTTAGGTGTCATGAAAAATCTTGGGTTTATTTTTTCCCTGCCCTTATCCTTATTCTGGTGCAAAGGAACAGCTTGGTTTCACTTCTTAAGGTTTCAGTAAAAGATACAGAATGACATAATGTCATAGTCATGCTTTATTTCAGTCTAGTTGTCAGGAAACAATCTCTCTGAACTTTTTGAGATTTGTGACCTTTTTCACACATTAGCCTGCTGTGGTTATATTACAACTAAATTACGAATGCCATTTTAAGCCAAGCAAAGACTCCAGAAAACAAGCATTAAAACAATAGTATTTAATAATAATTACATAAAAGTGATTTTGGTAATGAATTTAATTTCTGCTGAGTTGCTAGCTAACCATATGGTTCACTTCAGAATCAATCAAGAATTTCCTTGGACTTTACTTAACTGGGTGACATACAATTTAAGTACGTGAAGTGTGATAAATACAAGCTGTTTTGATGAAGATTGCTCTGTTGACTTAGATAATAATTGAATAAGAGAAGTGTAATAACAAATATATGCATAGATATTTTTAAGTAGAAATCAAGCCAGTCTGTTAGAATTACCAGTAGGAAGTTTACTATGGGTATCACTCTCCTTAGTTACATACCGCAAGCAGAAGCAGTGTCATGCACACAAAAAAAACATTTTCACACTTGCTATGAACCACAGGGTATAGTCAATCAAAGACCTTATTTCCTTATTGCTTTGCAGCTTTAACTGATGCTGATAGAAAGCTAATAGATTACTCTTCTGGTGTACAAGGTTGCTGCTCTAGTCAGACTGAACACCCCATAAGGCTATATTTATTTTGATTTTCTGATAAGAAAGTTTACAACTTTGACTCTAATGATGAGAAGGAGATACTTTTGTGGATCATTGCTTGGCTAAAAGGACAATTTCACCATCATTGTTACTGAAGTAATTTAAAAAAAAAACAAATTTAAAAAGCACTAAATTTGCTACTAGTTTTCCAATGATGTACTAGTGCCAAACATTGTGGCACTAATGCACACTGGTAGATGATAGTAGCAACTTTATTCAAATATTTCAGTTTTCACCCTTACTGGGGGCATGGAATATGTTGTGTTTCACTGAAGCCTCTGCAGCCAGAGGACATAGTACTGCTGGAAGGCTGTATGCCAATGTCAAGTTCCTGCAGCACTCAGTTTAAGCAGACTTAAGGGGGAAAAAAACCATCAACTAATCTTAATTATAGTAAAGTATTTCAATTAAGGTTTTTTTAAAAATCAAGGGGGATTTGATTAGCTGCTAGTAAAAGTAGCATGCACAACTCTACACAGTACGAAAATAAATAATTTTTCCTCAGGTTTAATATTCAGGTGAAAATGGATAAAATAAGCAGAAACTACTTCAGAAATCTGGATTCATTAAAAAAAACTTTTTTTCTCAGTTTTGAAAATTTATTTATTGCCTTTAAAAGTTTCTCTATAGCTCTCACTCCACAATTTGTAATATTGATCTTGTAATTCTTTCTTAGAGATTTATCAGATTGTTCAAAAATCCACAAGAATTAGTAAAGGCTTATCTGGTTTTTTTTAATTCTCTCAGCTCACAGTTTAGTTTTTCCCAAAGGAACAGGATTTTATAGCACCCATTACAGTTATACATTAATACTACAATTCTAAATCACTAGAATCTGATACAACCACAGTACTACAGTCCCCCAGATCCCAATCATACAGAGAGAGATCATTACATTGCGGTAAATGGCACTATTGCAAAGTCTAGTGAGTTCTGGGTTTTTTCCTTTTGCTATCTGTAAGGACTCTAAGGCTATTACCCTCTCCTGACTTACATTTCCTGGTGAAGAAAAGTAACTTTAATGAGGTCTTTACTTTTCTCCACTTAAAGTATCAGACAGACCAAGTGAGAAGTGCTAATTTATTGCTCTTCTCTGGCTTTCTGTTGATTAGGTAATGCTCCAACAGCTGGTAAAATGATTAAATGGTGCTAAATACTAGCACAGAAAAGCCGTGGTAGCCTTGCTTAATCTTCTTCCTGATCATAAAGCTACAAAACCTTTCAGGTTTTATGTCTGGGGCAAGTTGGACTGCATTAAACTGCATGGTTAAATCTAAATGGATGAGATATGTTTATGTTTGAAGACATCGTGTTTGTTTTGAAGGTTTGCTCATCTGTTAGAAAATGATCCTTGAAAAGGTGTTCTTTGTGAGAGCCAATGAAGGTAGGCAGCAGAGTCATCTTTGTTTTGTGAAGCAGGACAGGAAAGGCTAGGCTAAAAATTGCTGTCTGATGCTATGTTGTTAAGCCTCATATGTTGCAGCCCAGAAAAAGATGGTGTTACAGAGAAGTGCACTGTGTGCTAAGTTTACTGGGAAAAGAACAGATGACCATAGAAGGAGCTATTTTTTTTTTGAGTTTATAGTTGAGACTGCAGCAACTTTCTGATTGTAGACAGAAATGCTTATACAGGAGCTTTTTGCAGTAAGACGGATTTAAAGTGGTGAACAGATAACAGGCAGATTTTTCTCAGAGTACCAAGTGTGTTATGGTCACTCATATTCTATATATGCGAAGTTGGGGGGATTTTGAGGTTGTCAACAGAGAGGTCATAAGGGAGACAACAAAGGAACTGGAATTAATTTCAGTTCTGGTTTCACTTGTACACACTGTAGACTATCAATGTAGTACATAATATTTCTCAGTCTATTTACCTGTTTCTCAGAAAAGAAATTATACCTGTCATTTATTTTCCCATTACAACATTTAAGGAATACGCTAAGACTGCACTATATTAAAGAAGAGATAGCAGTAGAAAAGTAAGTGTAATGGTTATACAGATTTCTGAAAAAAAAATGTTCTTTAACATAGCTTTTGTGTTCTACAGCAGTAGCGGAAAGGTAGGGCAAGGCTAGAGCTCAATCCAGATTCTGTTTTTTCAGCTGTAATTTAGTTTTTGTCCCACAGATCAGCTGGATTCCTTGTCCCCCAGGATCAGCTGGATTCCTTTATACTCCCTTAATGCAAAGCTTGAATGTATACCTTTCTAGCAAGAAAAAGGATTGGGTTTTTTGATTGGGCTTGGGTGGGGTTTTTTGTGAATGTGCTACTTGCAATGTAGATTATTTTTCTTACAGTTTAACTTGTTGATGTATGATAATGGAAATGGCCTCTGTTTTAGATAACTTCTCTAAAAAGGAATAAATACCCAAATATGGATGGCTGTATCACTGCTTTCAGTACTAAACTGCTAGCATTTTTTTTAAAGTTGTGTATCATCACTTATAGATCAGTAATATCAAAATGCCCTTAAAAGTCTTCCTACAATTTTTGTCTCCACAATTTCAGTGATACTGCCTTTAATTATAGGATACAAACTACTTCTTACCTATTCAATGTTATTTTAAGAACGCTTTGTAACCTTAAATAAATGTGTAACAAATATTTAGGACAGTATAAAGGACTTCTCCAGATGGCTTGATCATGACAGATAACCTTATTTATTGTTATGACAGTACAGGGCCAAGCTGCACCTGTGGTCTCTTCCCCAGTCTCTTGCAGGCTTCTATTTCAAGCAACAGACCTTACCAACACTTTGGCAGGATTGAATACAGCAGTTGACCTAACTTTAAACAGTAGCCCTGCTCTCAAATTCTTGCTCCACTTTCATGTCAATCGGTCCCTTATTCATCTTTTATACAACCTTTACAAATATTTCTTCAGATAGAATATGCCACCATTTCTTCTTTTATTTTACTGTTCTTAGTCTTAATACTAGGACACTGCTCCCTTTTTTGATAGGGTGAACCTGGTGAGCCCAACTGTAAATTTTGATGTTGTCTCAATGATACAATTCTGTAAGGTTTTGTGACAAAGATCAAAGTTACAAAGAGTATCTCCCTATATAGATGTGTGTTATCCATTCCCTGCAGAAACACATCACAAGTACAGAAAAGGTTGATCATAATAGGTTCTCTTGCCCAGGTCAGTGGAACATGCAGGCGGCTGAGCTGCAGGAGGTGGTGATAAGGCTGTATAACATCAGGGAAGCTGAGAAGGAGTTAAATAGCTGGTTCCAAGTGCAGTCTTCAGTGAACCCAGAGCCTGCAGCCAAACAGCTGAAAACTTCCCCCAATAGCACACACAGTAGGGAGGGGGCCAATAATGCATAAAAATGGGAGCTTGAAATGGCAAGGACCAGCAGGAGAAAGAGACTTCCCTGAAACCTGAGGTGCCCTTATAGAACCCCTTCACCAGTCTGCAAACTGAAGAGGAAATACCTGTCACATCAGGAGAGATACTGGGGCCAAACAATGCAGCCCAACCAGCACCCTGCATAACAACTGGTGCGACTAAGAAAAGGCAACAGGTAGTAAATACTGAGGGACTCTTCCAAGACCTATGGAGGCACACATTTGACAACCTGAAGTACTCCCTGGAGAGGTGTGCTGCTTACCTGGGGTTCATATCAGGGATGTCACCGGGAGGCTACCAAGCCTCATGCAGTCTATCCACTACTATCCACTGCTACTATCCACACAGCCAGGAGCAGTCTGGGGAGTATAAAGAACAATTACAGAGTTACCACATACAGGTGTATCCTAATTTAAAACAAACTCTTCTCTTATTCATTAGTCAGCAGTGGTTGTTGTCTTGACAGTAGAAAACACTGTAGTACTGCTGTCTGATTAATAACTTCCATTTGCAATTTGGGTGTTGCTGACTACAATGGAATCATTTTCAAAGTGACTCCAATGTTGTATGATAAATGGATGGATTTCAGAAAGAGGGCTTGATCTGTAGACAGTGCTGGCCATGGAGAAATTGATCTCTGCTTTGTTTTGCTACCACCAAATTTCAGTTAAATTTTGATTCATTTTTATTTATACTTTTGCATTTTCCAATACCTTATTATGAGCTTCTGCATAGTTCTTGCATAAATATTTTTCTGATGTTACTACTGCTTCAGCAGAAACTGCTGAAGATAAGAAATGTTACTAGGGGCTAAATCTACGTATTATCTTTATTGACTTATCTCCACTCCTTGTGTGAGCATATTGATATTCATCTAGAATTTTAGATTCTTAGTGTTTTTCAAGAGTAATCAGTTTGTTTAATCAGTTTGCATAGAATAAACTTTGATACTTAAATTCCAAACCTGTAACCTGTTTCTAGATTGAAAGGCAATTATGTGTTCTGTAGGCTTCTTGGCTCTGAACACACACTAAAGTTATTTCTTACAGGAGACTCTCAGAAATTTTATTAAAATGTTAATATATCTTTAACTGGAGGAAGTAACACATATATGGGGATAAATGGATCTATTTTTTTTGATTGTTCTGATCTCTTTCTGAGGAAAAAAATAAAAAAGTTAAAGCAGAATAAAATGAACCAAAATAGAGTAATTTGGTTTTTCCCTTAAAGAGTAAAATACTAACCATATGAAAGACAGCAAATACACTTTAGTATAAATAGAAAAATATTTCTACTTTTTTATGTTATTAATTTTGTGATAGGGAGCAGGAAACACACTGATCAGTAGCAATAGAAATAAGAAATAAGGACCTCCACACAGTACTGTCCATCAGCATTGGCTAGTATTATAGAAATTGGGAAATCCCTACCATATCTCCTGTTAACATATAAATTTGCAGATAAATGTTTAATGTTGCATTAAAATTTATTTCCTCGGCACCTCTGAAAATCTGACTGTAAGATGTAGATTAATTGCAAGTAAATTCAATAAGAACTCACCAACATGTTCAAGTTAGGAGCCTTGATTCTCAATACTCCCACTATAACAAGTGGAAAGATAGAAACTCATTTAAGTCTGATGTGTTATCTGGAAGTGCCTTTCCTTCACTCTGTTGACCTTTCCTTCACTCTGAAGTGCCTTTCCTTCACTCTGAAAGGAAATGTTGGACAAGGCGTCAAACTTTCAACCTTCAATAAAGGGTTCAAAGTTGCCCAGGAGAGTGCCTGAAGTAATATTACTATTGTTCCTCTTTCTGATTGCCTGTCCAATAAATGCTATATAGCAGTCTTCATTGATAAGAAACATTTTGGAATTGCTGTTTTTTGTTATCCTTTCCATGTGAATTCATCTGGCTATAAGTTATTTTAATGATAATACATGATACCGTGTGGTTCTCAGTAAGTTTTGTGTCGAATATTTAGTGCAACTGTGTTGACATTCTGCCAGGCTCTTGGTGAGAGCTGCTTGTAAGAAGTCTCGTTGAATCTGATTCAGTTTAAGGTAGGTCACAAATCTCAGTCACAGCTCAGCAGATCACCCAGATTTTATTGTCTGAGTTAGCCTCTTTTATGGCTGGCTTCCAAAACAGTGTATTGTAGTATGAGTTCAGAAGAGGCGAACTAGGAAACATGAAGGACTGAGAAGGCACCATGCTGCTAACATGCGATCTGTACTTTGCTAGCAGTCCTCTGGTTCAGCTCTTGGCATTGTCCCTTGTGAATAACAACAAATTAAATCATTATAAAAATTGATATAATTGTTTAGAGGAACAAAGATCCTCTGTCTCTTCTGGAGTTTAGTGTGTCTATTATCTCTGCCTTCTTCTTAATCAAGAGGAGCAGCTGACAAGAAATGTGTTAAGTGTGACTAGCAGGAGACCACAGATAACAAGACTCAGCACTTTTCTTCAGTTCAAAGAATACAAGTGACAAGCTCTGGATAAATTCCCTTCTGTTTTCATTTAAAAGTACTTACCCATGGAACCAGCCAATATTAAATATGGTATTTCCTGAAATCTATTATCATGTGATAAATAACTTGGCCTACAGAGAAGTAAATACCAGATTTTGTAATATACCTATATCCATAGCAGAATGTACTGTAATGCAATTCACAGAATGAAAGTTAAACTTTTAAAAAGCAAGTTTCAGTACCATCATTCTCAGGGGTGTATTGCTGTGTTCTGCCAGCATATCTGACGGTCTGAATTTACTCACTGAAATCTGCTAGTAAAGACAGCAATATTCCAAGTCAGTATATGATTGAGAGTGCTTCTGTGTCTATTATGAAGAAAACAATTTTTGGCTGGAAAAATTAAAAGAAAGTATTTGAGCATGGAATGTTAGAAATATTTATTAATTGTATTAACATTAATTTTCTGAATGTCATTAGCATAAGGTATTACTCACATTTTTCTGAATGTCTTGCTCCCTCACTCTAGTATTAGTTTCATCACTAATTGTTATTTAGAATAAAACAATTTAAACTATCTACTAGGAATAGCTACAGCTTTTTTGCTGTTAAGTTTGCTGCTGGTTTTCATTACCCCTCACGTATATTGATTAGATTGGAAATTTACAGCATGTATTTCTCAAAAAAGTGTTTGAGAAAAATATCTGTCTCTTAGAGATATTTACAAATACTTTAGGAAAAGACCATGAAATATAATTTCAATTAAGGTCATAATAGTTATTCTACTATTCTCAGATGGATAGTAAATCTTTTCCTCCTTTTGATGTGCCTTCCCATTCTACTCTTTTTCTTTATAATTATTATTAATTATATCATGTTAAGTGTATGTTAACTTCAGTGCTTCAAGAAACTAAAATATTTGTAACACTAAATTTTTATGACCATTTTATGACTGTATTTCCTTCTTTATTTCCATACTGGAACTTTTTTTTGTCTTGTCTCGGCCTTCCTAAACCAGTTGTTTTGTTTTTTTATAAGTGCGTTACGTTTCATATTTCAACCATTACCAAACAAGTTTTTTTCTTGTTCTCTAGAATATAAACTTATTTCTTCTCAAGTTTTACCCCTTTTCATGCTGGAGTTATTAGCTGACATGTTTATTTTCCAGACCAGCTTTTAAAATTTGTTTTCCTTCCTTTAATTTGTAAATTATATAATCAATTATTTATACATTATTTCCCTAGTGAATTCTAGACAGAATGTGTGATTGTCCTCAGATAAGTCATGCCACAAGGAAAGCTCTCAGACAGCTAAGACCAGTTAGCCCAGTTAGTTTTTAACCTCTCCTGAGCCTTGATATGTCTAAGGCCAACCTAAAACTGCTTACATACTGTATAATTTGGTGGATGAAACTGATGCATTGCACAAGCCCATTTGCCCCCTTTTGCTGAATTTGCATTGGTTGGCCTATTGCACACAAAGTCAGAAGATGGTCTGGGCAAAGAAAACCCTGGCTACGAGAGAGAGAAATACAATCTAACCTCAGCTGTGTAATAGCCTTCCTTCAGCATCAACCTAGCATCAATAATTTTATGAGGGTCTAACAAGCCTGTTGGCATTTGTACAACCTGACTGAAATTTGAGTGGCGTCCACACAGTATTACAGAACTTGCCCACTTTTTCTAGGCAGTCCTACAAACACAAAAATACTTTTCCTTTCTGAGATTAAGTGCAAGCAATAGATTTATGTGCCTTGCATTGTTACTAATAATGTCCCATAGCTATTCATTTTTTAACTAAAGAACGAGTTTTATAAGTAGATGACATACTGTCTTCTAGACTCTAATTAAAACTTATTTTTGGTCCTTAGGTGTAATGACTACTCTTTGGAGATGAGCTCTTAATTAATGCAGAGAGATCCTGAAAGTCCCACCTCTCAACAGTAATGATTGACATCCAAGGATACATAAATTGCACTAATTGAGCTTTCCATTTATAAATTTTTCTGCAGCCAACTCATCAGAAAAGGTAGGAGAACAGAAGAGCATAAGTTATTTTACAGTCTTCTATATTTTCCTGAGGTGGGGGGAAATCTTGCAGAACTATTGAACATTTATTACTATGGGTGTCAACTCTTCAGATTTTAGATGTAACATTTTTTTTGCTATGAAAATTAGCATTTTTAATTCAGTGATATATAGTTGAATAACGGCACATTATTAACTATTCAAAAAAAAAAGAATGTATTATAAGTCAGTGGGCAATGCTTTGGATGGCAAATAGTTATGTATAGCAATATATGCTTTCTGAAAAGAAGTTGTGTAGTTTTAAAATGAGATATATCAGTGTGTGAGTAGTGGCTTATCTTAAATGTTCTCCTAATTTTGATCTACAGTCAGAATCAGAGATTTTATAATATTTGTTGAGCAACTACTTATATCTAGGATTCAATTTAGTACTTCAATAATAAACTTTTCTTTGTGTTTAATTTAACTTCATATTTTTCTGGAGTCAGTTAAGATGAAGTAATTGAATAAAGTCCAGTATTCTCATCTGAGCTGAAGTCCACAATTAGATACTGATAAGAACATGGTAGATGGAGAGGAACAAAGGGCGCTGGTATGTATCAGAGAGATATTTGGCAGAGCAATTGCATTGCAAATGATATATAGGAAGTACAAGAAGCAACCAAGGGGGGAAAAAATAAATGGAAAGGATGCCAAACATATGCCTACATTAAGATTTATGTATGTTTTAAAAAGTAATCCAGGGTGCAAAAACAAGATATTTGGTCTTGGAAATTTTATCTGACCATGATTTTTTTAGCTGGATAACTTAGAACACTTTAAAGTTAACTTATTTATTCCTTATTTATAGCTTTAATTTTTGGTGACATAACAAATCTCTGTGAAAATTAAGCTCATGAAATATGCATCAGACTTTCATGAGAGAAATCTGTTTAGTTTCAAAGTTTGTATTTTACGTTTACCTGGTATCTATGCTCTTTTCTAGAAATTGGAAGCATTCAAGGTGTGGGGAAAAAGTCTGAACATATTTCAGAAGTGATATTTTAGGATTCTAAAAACAAGTCACAGTTTAATTGGAAGGGTTAAGCTTGAGAGCTAGAGGAATTACACTTTCTTGGGAAATATCCATACTGGAGAAGATTAAAGTATAAATGCTTAATGACATACCCTTATATCTGGAATACAAACAGCTGTTTGTATCTCAATGAAAAGTGAATGGATCCATGGGAAAAATGTAAACATATATATGTGTGAACTGGGGCCTCTGACTTCTGAGATGTTCTACTCCTCAACTGCAACATGAAGGCCATAAAGAAAGGGATTGAAAAGAAAACTAAAGCAAGGATTAAGTAAGGGAGGTCCTGGACAGAGAGTCATCTCATTAAAGCAGTACACTGACTTTGCAACATCCCCTTTGTGTCCAACAAGGTTCTAAAAATGCATGTTACCTGTGCAAGACTACAGAATAAAGCCAACTGGGATTATGGGAGCAGAACAACTTAAAGTGCGGACCTCTGTATTCCTTCAATAAAAATATGAGGACGCAGTGAAGCAAAACTTAAATTTAGAGTTAGAAGTACAAAGATATAAGTGGAGGCTAGAGAAAAAAGTGGGAAATAAAAATAAATTATTAGAATAGTGACTATTCTAAATATCCTTCATATCTAGAATAATTTTATACTCTTGAAATTAGTGCAAAACTATTAGTAGATCTTTTATGAGAATGTTAATTTTATCTTCTTTCTGATATAACTCTTCATCCAAAGTAACCCCTTGCAAACTTTTATACTTACCTATAATTTATAATGTTACTGTGATTTCCATATTGCATATATGGAGGCATAATATCTAGGTATTAAGTAAATTTTTCTCTTAATTGCTGGGCATGCAATGTGTATTCTTTCCACTCTAATTTGGTTAATTTGAGGAAGATGAATTGTTAAAACATTTTGGTAGAACCAAAAATTGTTTTTACTTGTTAAGGACAACAAAGATGCTTTTGTACAACATAATACAGTCACTAGTCTGGCAAAGTCTAACTTTATTATCGCGCCTTCAGAATGTGTGTAGTTTTATACTTATGAAATGGTAAAATCTCACTGTAAGTTTCACTAGACTGTATATATGTAGAAATAGCTATTAACAAGAAACATATGCATGCATTCAGAGTGTTGGCAGCAGTTTTAAACTATAGTTAAAATGTGTTTTGTGCTAATTCAAAATAATAGTTCTAGCTATAACAGCAGCTTTAAAGATCACAGCAAATATCAGATCAACTGAGGCCAATGTATGACTCTTGCATATGGTAATCAATTAGACATTAATGATAGGTATTTCATTTTGAATAGCTGCAACAATAAATTATTCTCAGGGTAACATGGTGGAGCCTAGTCTCCTTTGGCTTTTGGAACCAGTAAAATAACAGAACATCAGTCAAATTAATAAAGTGTGCCCTTATTACACATTCTGCATCTGAACATAAACTGCCAGCATATGATCGAAGACTGCAGCTGTTTCAGTTATATCACAGTCACATCATAGACATTTTATAGTTATAGCAGAGAGAGTTCCAGGGACAACCCAGTCACCTTGAAGACATACAGAGTTCAGTGGAACCTCATTAAATTGCACCTTGATACCATATGAAACTGGTAGGACATCTATTAGATATGGCATATATAATTTTCACATTAAAATTTTTGTATGCATGTTTTATGCATTGCCTGTATGTCTTCTCAATAAATCCAGGCTTTTGTTCACAAAAAAGTTCAGCATTTTATGTTTGCATATTTTAATTTTGAATTGGTAGCTGCCAAAACCAAAGGATTATTCACAACCAAAATGACTGTGTTTTATCGCATATTTTCAGGTCATATGAAGACATTAAAAAATATCTAGCAATCATTAAAATATTTTAAATGCAAGATGGAATATTAAATTCTGTTTTTACAGCTGTTGACACATTTTTCCATTTCGTCTCATGAACTAGTGTTTCAATTAATTTCGATGAGTTTTGCCATTGGCTTTTTACAAAAGTAGAATTTCACCTATTCGATTTTTAGATATAATCAGATGTGTTTTAATAACAACAGGTTACTTTTTCTATATTTTCAGATTTCAGTATGAGAAACACCAAGAGGAAGAGATCTTAGTAAGAAACTGATTCAAAGAATTATTTCTGAAAAATATGTTTAAGAATGAACACAGGGTATCTAACTAGTGTATTACAAAAAAATTAAACTGGCTACTTCTTTGTCTGGAATTTTAAAGATACTCACAAAACACAAAACCTGAGCCTCATTGTTTTAGTATCACATTAGAATTCACTGAAAGAATATAATTTTATCATTTAGGTAGCCAAGCACTACAATAAAATACAGGCAGCCACTCAATCTGATATTTAAATCTTAATTGTTTTGCAAAGTTTGGGATTTAATTCCTGAAGCAAAATGAAGCGAAAACAAAAAGTGCCCCCAAGTTTACTTTAGGAATAGCTCAAATAAAAAATACAACCTTGTGTTCTTAGCTATTCTTCCTAAACCTATTCTTCACACTTTACAGATAAAGAAACGTGTGTATTTCTTCTCATAAATCTCAGTGTATGTAGGGGAAAAAAAATCATTTGTAAAGCTAAAGTTAGGTGAGTAATAATCTATTATGGTAACAGTCAAATTATTTGTTGTGTCATGAAGGGTTATGCTTTAATTAAGCAATAAGTCATGACAGGGTGTGAATTGCAAATGTAATAATTCTTGTCTAGTGTATTGCTAGGCAAGAGGCCAAAGGCATAGTGCCATAGCACAGGGATGAATTATTATGCTGTAATTTAAACAATACAATATCATATTGCAATAACTGCAAAATATTATATTTTAAATTTAAAAATACATACTATAATTTTTCTATATCTAATTACTCCTCCAATAAACTATTTGGTTGCAAAGGCTATCACAGAAAATACATATTTTCTATTTAATATATCGTGTTCAGATTTAGATTGCAAATAAACTTTGAAGACAGTTGTTTCTGGGAGATTTGAAGGATGTTATTTTGATACCATTTTTCCTAAAATAAATAGAAAACATACAGCTCTGAGAAAGAAATGTTCCCAAAATTCTTACTTTGAGTTGTAGTCTAGTTCTGTTTAGTGAAAAGAAAGGGCTTTGTGACATTCCTTTTACCTAGGAGCCTTACATTTAGTGTAGGCTTTGTTATAACACTTACCTCTTGAAAACACAATTTTTCTACTTTCCATTCTTTCTTATTGACACTTTATCAGAAGACACATTATTTGTAAAGCCCTTCAAATTCATCTCTTAGACTAATGTTTTTTAAAAATTGTGTTTTCTTTTATTTTCCCCCGATCTCCCAAAACAAAGTCAATAAGAAGACAAGATCCTTGTGGGTTCCTTTTAATACAGCATATTCTGTGAAAAATACAGAATTGGGAGAGAACTCCCATTCTGTTTCTCCTCTACAAAGCACAAAAATTAAAGATACTGTAAAGAGTTGAAAGGGATGACAAAAATGATGAGTATTGATGATTTTCTGCATTTTCATTGGTTGTATGATATATGTAGAAAACCTCAGACAGTTAATCTTACAATGCATAATGTTTCCCACTACCAAGAAACCATATCTTATGGTCCATTTTGCAAAGTTTGTGTCTGACTGGAAAAAGTTCAGCAGGTTCCATGCCTTAATTGAGATGTATGTGCAGTTTTCTTCTTGAGGGAAGTTAGAAGCCTCATCAATTGATACGTTTGTTTGTAGCTAAGCAATACCAGTCAGATTATGGTATCCAAAAAACCCCAAAACTATTTCTTCTCGTCTGTGAGATTCAGTAGAACTCAACTAAAATGTAGGGGGTTTCCTCATTATTTTACATTGCTTTTGTGACAGTGATGTAAATCAATACAGCTTCCAGATGTCACAGGTCTGCTGCACAGTATCACTCCAGTCTAAATCTCTGTGTGTTCCGTGTGGGGTTTTTTCAGTTGCGTTTTCATGTTTAATCTGAGGCTGACTGGTGCCTGATGCACTACTGAAAATCAGATATGAGAACAATTTGCAAGTTGCTGTTTGACTCCATAATTTGCTAGTTGACCCAATCACATTACAACTAATATACTTCTTTTCAGTGTTGCAATGTTTGCTATGGTAATACTAGCAAACCATGTTTAATGCTCCCTTTTTTGTTTTATCACTTCTGCACTGTAGTGTAGATGTATCAGTAGTAATAGACCTCTAAACTAGAGGGTTACTGTTTAGGTTAGTGTTTAGGTTAGTACATGAGACAATTTTTTTCCAAAACACTTAAATTACAAGCAAATTTGCCTTCGAAGGATTCTTTATACACTTACAAAAATCTGTCACCATGGCAGAGTTCACAGGAGGAAACAATTGGTTTAATTTTCTCAACAGTTGAGTAGTTTCCTCTTCTTCCTAAGTACAATTCATCAAAAATAAAGTATGTTTCAATTCTGATATGATTTAACACAACCAGTTAAGGAATTTGTTTTTTGTTTCATAGTTATCAGGAGGCCATTTCTACTTATTAGCTTTCAGTAAACAGTTTAATCTTAGACTGCTAAGTCTAGATAAGGATTCACAGAAATTATTCATTGCTGAAACAAATTTAAAACGTGTAGGTTCTATAAACTGATGTTTTAACTTTCTCCATTTTTGTAGTACTCTAATTTGTATAAATGTTGCATAGCTTTAGTAGAAAAATAAAACAGAAAAAAAAATGTTCAGGGCAAAGAATAATAAACTGCCAGTTTAAGCTTCTGTTTTCAAAATAGTAATGCTTTTGAGATTTGATTAGCAATGATGTATTATATGACAAAAGAAGAAAAAGGATTTAGAAATGGAAACTAAAAATAGTTGCGTCGTAATTTAATAACCTGGCAGATTTTATTCCATCTGTTAGGAAGAGTTTGAAAGCCATTTCCTGCTGCCATTCACACTGCAGAGGCTTCAGAGTTCAGAGATGGAATCAAATACCTGATGTGAAAATCTGCTATTATGATTCATATCCAAATATCAATATCCTTGCCTAGAATATTGTGTAGGTTTATTTAAGAAAGAAAAAGCTGATCTAAAAGTTTAGGATTATTATTTATTTAATTGTCAGTGCCACACCTTGTGGCAGAAAAAGTACAAAAACCATTCATCCCTTTCAATCTATGAAAATGTTGAAACTATCCTATGTGACTGGACAACTCAAGAAACCAGATCTCTCAGATAGGTGGTCCAGGATTCAGATTTAATGAACTTACTTTCAGGGTGAAAGTACTATACAGAAAGAAAAAGCAGTGTGGTATTGATCTGTCCTTTATTGTCATTCAGAATTCATAAGCAAATTGGGGAAAGAGAACCTCAAGTCAAATTAGTGGATAGAAGGTATGAAGGAGAACATGTATCATAAACTTGTAGCTGGTGAACCGACAGTGCAACCCACCATAAATATGTGCATGCATGGTTTTCTGATGATGGGTTAGCTGCAGCAACGCACATCTATCTATATATAGTTGGTTAGGTGCTATAACTGGTTACTTCTAGATGATAATTCACAGATGTTTGAAAAAAAGAAATCAAAAATTACTTTTTTGTCTTTAATAATGGAAAAGCTGTAGCACTCCTGGTAGTGTTAATCTAACATTATCAGACTGGGGGTATGATAATGTAGGTTGGAACTGTACATGGATGAGTGACATAGGCTGCTATAAACACTATAAACTTGTTTTACACAATAAAGGGTCTTTTACATTTGGTCAGTCAGGAAGACAATCTAGAGGGAATACTGAAACTTCACTGACAACTTGATTTTTTCTTTCTCTAAGCTGGCCAGAAGATAAAGTTTTCATTAAAATTTAAAATTTAAAACCCTTATGTAATGTACTTTCCACCCATTTACACATTCTCATGCTTTTTGCATATTTTAAAATACTCTAGCACAAGATTATTTTACTTCACCTGAAATCACTGGTTAGAAAAGAAAATGAAATGGTTCATTTTAATCACAATAAAAAGGAGTACTGAAAATCCTACCTGTGAGGTTTTTTTATGTTCATCTTTTCAAAAATTTCATCCCTAATTTCTAGGAACCTTTGCAGGTATACGATTAAAGTGGTGTGATTACTTATTAGGTTCTGAGCCCTGTATGAGAGGTCAGTTAGTGTCATATTGAGTTCTAGAGAATGTGCATTTGCTCATAGATTTTCTGAAACTGGGCTAAAAGAGGAGTATAAGCACAAATCCTTGTGTTAGATTGTTGATCCACCAAGTTATCTGCTCTGTTAGGTTATACTTGTTTCCTGCCCAGTCTCTGCAAAACAAATGTGATGTTTACAAATACATGTCAATCTAAATAACACCAATGTTAATAATCTTTACAAGCATAAGAATCTCTCATCCTAAAGATTCACACTAACATTGTTTATCAGGCCTAAGATTAGCCTGCTGGAGTAATTAAAAGTTCATAATACTGGATTAAAACTAAACTCACAGTGGGTTAATATGTTTTCACCTTAAAATAATTTTCTTTTGTCCCAGAGAATAGACCTTGGATTTAATAAGACCAGCTCAAACAAACAGATTTGTTGATGTGCAAAATCTGATTTGTTTATGTTGCCTGTGCTTCTGGAGAAAGATGTATAACTTGCTGTCAGCAAAAAGACCAGAAGAGTTAACCCATGTGTCCTTTAGGCTTTAGGTACAATATGGATTGCAGTCTCAAAAAGTGCATTCTTAAAACTAGCATGAAGATACATTATTTCCATAAAGAACAGCAATGAAACAGTTTCATTAGATAGATAAGGCATATATGATGTTTTAATTAATCCATGCTGATTTATACAAGAAAGACTTAAATTTAACTTTTCCTTTGTACAAGACTAATTCTAAGCATTCCTTCCCTTGCCCTTTGACCCAACATTAACATTTGGACCGGTATACCTTGTGATACAGTATTTAACTTTGTCACTTTATTTCATCATAAAAAATGGGTTCCAAATGTGACTGTTTTGCATACATGTCCACATTCTAACAATGATTGCTAGAAAGAAATGACAATAAATTCAGAATCTGAATACCTAGAATCCATTAAAAAAGTAATCTTGAAGAAAAATAAATAATTTAGCATTCCTAATGATACAAAAGATATGAAAATTAAAAAATTATCTCAAGCACTGTACTAGTATTATTTATCTAATCTTTCTAGTTCCTTTCAATGGTGTGTTAGAAGCTTGATCAACTCAAACCAGATTTTAGCCTTTCCATTTATAAAGCAAGCAATTTTTAGATCTATAACTGTGTGCTGCACACCCGAATGTGGCTTGAACAGCCAATAGGAGTAATAGGGGCGATTAAACCTTGTCACAAGGGGTTAGATGCGGTGCTTTCTTCCTACATGACAGGCTGTGACAGTCAAACAGCACTGAAGCAGAACAAACGACAGTGGCAGTTTGCTGTGAGCAGTGCTACTGTCACAACTCTCACTAGAAAGCCAAATGCTAGGTATTCAGCTCAGGGAAGTTTCAAACAGACCATGCAAATTCTGGTTTCAAAAATTTCCCTGCGAATCAGTCGTGACACGCATTAGCTGCGGAGTGATTGTGTTATTGCATGAGTGATTGTCCACTGTCAGACACTGGCCCTGATCATAGTTTATCAGTGACACTGTTGATCCATTTACGTTTGTGCTTAGCTGTTCCTGTTACGGGAAATCTGCCTTTATTTGAGAGAAATGGGGTACTAATGTAATTAGAATGAAGGTTATCATCTCTCTTTAATGATGGCATGTGTTTGTCACTGAATAACTACGTTAACGATGCTCCAAACACCATGTTCCTAACTGAAATCAGGATAAAATCAAATATTCAAACATATAAGCTTTCATTCCTGAGTAAAAGGGACTGACTTTATGAAGACTATAGAAGAATAAACTTTGAATTTTTAAGATTTCTTATAAGGCAATAGTTAACTAAGAAAATGCAGCCCAAAATTCAGTCTTTTAAAGTGTAGTATTCCAGGCTTTTGTAACACAACAGCAGAAGCAGATTTTACAAGAAAAGGAAACTAAGAATCTTAGTAATCTGCATAAGAGAGAGGCATAAGAGAGAGGCATATGAATATTTTTTTTTTCTCATTTTAAGCTGAAGTTAGACAGTATTCCAAACCCAGCAGAGTGTTCCTGTGTGCCCACATATGCCTGTACCTAATTCCATAAAGAGGGATAGAAGGGGGTTGGAAATGTTCAAGAGATCCTCTAAAAAGTCAATAGCAAGTCAATATAGGTGAGAATTTTTTCATTATTTCAAGATACATCTTTCCTAATTAAAGAAGTGTTATGGTTGGATTTCTTACTGCTCTCACATTAAGTAATTCTGAATAAATTCTGGTTTTGAATTTTCAAGTTACTGTTTGTTGCTCTTGGGAATAAGATTGGATGAAATTATCTCACTTTAATTGAAGATTACAGCTGTGTAGTTGATTTTGCACTGAAAACGTCCCTTCTAGAAGGATTAAACCCCTCCTTTTGTACTTATTTATTTAAAATTAATCCCAAATTTTGCCATTTCTGTTTAGAGGATATTTTAATCTTAGAATATGTATTTTTCTAATTTTACTAATCTTTTCTAAAAAGTTGGTTAGCAATTAGTTTTCCAAAATTTATTTTTCAGCAGTCTGTTCCTTATTTTACTTCTTCTAGCTATAGATATTAAACGAGTTAAGCTTTACATATGTTGTCCCATTTTCACAATTATTAACACCCTGACTGCCCAAACTGGGGCATCTTTTTCAATTCTAAAATCAATTAAGAAAAATTCTGTCTTATTAAGGCAAGAATCACCAAAGCTTATCTTGGATCTGGTCATGTGCACCCATTCTTCAGAAAGCTACCCTTGCACTGCCAGGCGTGTTGCTTCTGGCAACTCCTCAGCTTTACTTCTCCATTATACCCAAAGCAGTAACAGCTGTGATAATATTTAGTGGTTGAAATACTGATATGACACTTCATTCTTTCAATACAGAGCATCTCTTTCACTCTATTCTCTCTCAGGCAAATTATGTAAGATTTTTCACAGAAGAGATCCATGCCAAAATACAAGTTCAGTTTCTCCAAAATACCTGTCTTTTCCTTAGCCCTTTAATGCCCTTGCTACTGATAGGATTTGAGACGTGCTGGGAAGGAAGGATTTGTAGGCAAAAATGCCTGAGAAACTGTATAGGGAGCATTGTTTCCATCTGGTGAACATTGTGTGGTTCGCCAGAGAAAAATTCGTATCCATCTGTCTTTTCTGGGTATGTAAGAAGAGGTTGCTCTCTAATAAATGTTATCAGCTTTCTGGACAGCATCGGGAGCAGTTATGAGATGAAGCAGAACTTTCACTGAGCAGTAGTAAAGTAGCTTCTCTAATTTGGAGCACCTTTCCAGCTGCTGGCATCTTTTCTTCCTCACTTCTCATCCCATATTTCTGCACATCCTCAAAAGGTTACGTGGGGGATGTCATAATCCAGTTGATATATGTTGCTGAACTCAGACTTCCACCTTGTAAATCAGGACAGGAGCTTACAAGACAGAAGGGTGACAGTGGCTACAAAAAAATTGCACTCAAATTAAAAAAAATTATATTCATACCAACTTCAAGAAAATTAATTTTTTTGCTTTATAATTTCTGTCCATGAAATTATTAACAAAAATTTATTATTAGGAATTTGAGAGTCATCCTGAAAAAACAGACACAAGCATTAAACTAGAGTAAAAGAAGCCTCTTCTATTCAAATACCAATCCTGACTATTTTCATAGAGCAGTATAATCTCTTTAAAAAATTTTAAGCAAAAAAACTAGAGGAGTTGATGCCAATATCAATATAAAATGGTTTCATTAGTAAAATTAACCTAATAAAATTGACAGCAGTCGAGTAGAAAAAATCGTGTTTAGAAAGCTACTCAGCAGTTTGTTTAAAATAAGTCATTAAAGCCATGATTTATATGCTCTGTCTTGCTTACCCACCACACAAGCAGTTAATACAAAACATTCAATTTTGCTCTTATGAAAGAAAAAAATGTATTTTTTTAAAACAGCTGTAAATTAGGTTGTGCTAGAAGCATCCATTTTCTTGCCTCCATCACTGCCAACTCCCACCGTTTTCTTTGATATATGATTTACCGACTACTGTTATTATTTATGTGTTTTACAATTACTACGAAGGACACCTCCCCTTTCTCAGCCCTAAGCCACAAATCTGAAATGAATAAATGCTGTTTATTGTGACAGTGTGCCTTTTGTCTGTGGAACAATGACAAACTACACCACTGACAGCCAGTTGCTGTTTTTAACTTCTGCTCTCTAGCTCAGTCTTTGAGTGTTCTTCAGAACATGACAACAGTCAGTCTGGAATAAAATCAGTGAGAATGTATTGTGTTTCTTTAGCATGCCATGACACCATTGTCCAATACTTGGAGTAAACAGAAAGAATAAATTACATAGCCATGATAGATTTGAGTTCTCTACATTTCATTGAGATTTGTACAATTGTGGTCATATAAAAATTAATATGTTAATGCTTTTCAGTATCAGTTATTTTGATATTCATATAGAGAATTGCTTTCTCACTGGAATGAAGTGAGGCAGGAGAAATAAAGGGAGCACTTTTAATTATTTGTGAAATCTAAATCATTCCTATTTATTCTGTCTGAGCTCTTCAACAGAGCTAAAGACGGCATGGAATGACTTAATCCCTATGGATTTTATGATTGTTTTCTGACTTGCAGCTAGTCAGTTTTTAAGTGTTAGAATGACCTGTTTAATATCTAATTGTGCCTAGCAATGCAGAGCTAGTAGGTAAATCAGGTTTTATATTTTGACTAGACCTTGGCTTTTATCTATATGCAAACTTGTAAAAATGCCAAGGTATGTATTTATTTAATGTAATTTTCTTTAAGAGTTTGCACACAAATCTAGCATTTCCTCTTGAAAACAGATTTTATCCTTTTTTTATACTCTTCCTCCCCTTACACACAGCTGGTGCATGTGTGTGCATGTGTACACACATGCAAGCATACAACAATGCTAGTTTGTAATCCTTTTTTTGTTTATGCATGTTTGTGTACATAAATGAGTACTGCATTGGTGTTTTACTTAACTTTCTAAGTACCACAACATCAGAAAGAATTTTCTGACATTTGTATTGCTGTAATAGAATCCTTTGCTACTAATAATAATGGAATAGCAATGCCTTGTCATTAACTTAAATCTTTATTCTATGTATAATGCTACCAGTAACCAACCAAAAAGAACTCTTCTCCTGAATTACATATAGTATTCTGATCAATATAGGTCTTTTAAACTCCCCAATTTATATCTGGTGTTTTAATTTTTTTTCTTTTTCTTTTCTCAAAGCAAAGGCAATGGAAAGAATATTAGCAAATTCCAAGTCTACATTGGCACTCCCAGCTTGTGGAAAATGTATTTCTTATTAAAAAGACACAATCTATAGTCTTGCTTGGAACTTCACATAATTTCATACTTTAAAATTACAGTTAATTTTTTAATGCATCTCAGATGAATAATTTGCCTTCTTCTGTTCAACTATCTGCATCTCCTTTCTTATTGTCTTTTTCTTATTCTTCGATTTCCCTTTGAAGTCCCCTGTACCTGTTTTATTTTTTAGACTTCCTGTCTTCCTCCTTGCAGAAACACCTGGATTCACTCTCAATGTAGTTTTCCATCTGTTAAACAGTGGTATATATTATTATCATTTTTATTTTTAAATATAATTAAAATCTATGAGGTAGGGAGCAGAGTAGCTTCAGAGTGCACGGATTTTTGTCCTTGCAAGTCATTCATCCAGGACTGCACTGGTTATACTAATACTCAGAGAAAACCCTTTAATAAAATCCATGAAGTAATGTAGCCTCTTGTATATCTTTGTGTACTGATTAATAAATAACATAAATTGATGTTCAGTTCATCTACAAGTCCAATAGAGACAAATAATATTCTTTTATGTTTGAAAGAACTACTTTCTGGAAACCTTTTTGATGGTTAAATATGGTAAAGAAAATTAAAATATAGTGTGGAAATATAAGCATTCAAATGCTTATCTAACTGGCAGGAAGAGGGCGTTTATGTGTTTTGTGTGGGCAGGAAGTTAGAGTTGCAATTAGACTCTCTTCTCAAAGGCTCAATCCACTAAATTCAAAAGAAAAATTATTGTAATTTCAGCCTTTTCAGCTGAGCACTTTTTTATGGTGTTGGACAGCAGTAAGTTAATGAGTGAATTACACAGCATAACAGTACATGAAGTCAAGTACAGATATACATTCAGGAAAAAAAGCCATTTTGACATTCTTAGCTAGATATTCTAATCCAATAGAGAACACTTCATCCTTTTGCATTGCTTCCTGACTGCCAAACACATTCCCATTTGAATAAACAATGTTGGCTTTAGGAAGTATTCTTCCTAAAGACATAAAGTGAGGTTTAACTATTTCAGATAATATGTAGATTATGGCCATTATCTAGCTATAATAAGCTACTTGCCATCCATCAGTAGAGCTATCCAAACATTAATGAGTTCCTTTTGAATCTGAAGATTAGTTAAGCTTTCATGTCAGTTATTCATAGCTGTATATTGATTTATTTTTTCACTTTCCCTATGAATTATTGAGTTGATTTAAGAAAGTCTCCTTTTTAGTAATTTCTTGTGTATTATGATTGAAAGTTATTGATAGTTAAAAACAACATGTTTACACAAGGGCAATGGATTATCTCTCAAAGATTTAATACAAAGCATGTAGCACTGCTTTTCATATTTAAGATGAAAATCTAACAAACACATGTTCAAAAGTAGTGCTTGAATGTATTTTTGAAAGTGTGTAGACAGATAAATACTAATAAAAAGGTCAGTAAAACATATGCAAAAGGTGCCTCATTGATTTAACATAGAGGTATTGAATTACATAGTTAACATAGAGATGTTAAATTCATGCTTGCTGGGAACTTCTGTTCATAATTACAAAAACTCCAGAATAGAAATAATTTGGCCTGCAATATAAACTGCCCAAAGTTAAGCTTTCATCAGGAGTGTACAGTGAATTCTCATTTTCAGACTTTAGGTTCCTAATGTGATTTTACATATTATAATCTATGTAGATATGATAGATTCACATGAGCATAAAAATTTACTTGTGTTACAGTTATTTGATTAACTTTTTATTTCTCAAACCTATGGAGAAATTGCCATTTCACATATAGCTTTAAAATGCCTTGAAACAAGCTACACTGGTGATGCTACTATTCAACAGAAATATTTCTCATGCTTTTGAAACTTTATTTGAGATTGATGTAGTCACTTGCAGAATAACAATCAAAGGGGATCTTTCTTCTAAAGCAGAAATGTTGAGATCCTCTCATTATAAAAGAGCTGTGCCTCTTCCCCAGTACTCTTGTCCAGTCATTTTAGCTGTAGAAGCAAGAGCTATTTGTATTCAGACCCTCTTAGCTTCTCTTTTACCCTCTCTGGTTTCATTCACTGCAGAACTGAGCACACGGAATCAGTGAATGACTCCTATTTCAAGTGACAATACATTAATTTAAAAACAGGAATATACAGCTATTTTGACAATCTAGATTTGGTATACTAATCTAATAGAAAACCTTTTATGCACTTATATTGCCTCTTAGCAGCCTAAACAAATCTCAATCTGTGAATTGAGATGCTGTTGAGATCAGCATCTCAACTGTGATGATCACATGGCTATGCCATTTACACTTCAGTTTGAATATGTAAAACAGGTTCTCAGTTGTAAAGGTAGTTCTCTTCTTAAAGTTTCCGTGGGTCCTGTGGTCACTAGAGATACAAACCAGGAGCAGTAACAAGGAAATTGTAAAATGACCAAAAAAGAGGCCATTCAGACCCATTGTGGCAATAGATTAGAAACCATAAGACACCCCCCTGCAGCGCTACAGGCTGGGCACAGAGTGGCTGGAGAGTAACCAGGCAGAAAAGGACCTGGGAGTTTGGATTGACAAGAAGCTGAACATGAGCCAGCAGTGTGCCCAGCTGGCCAAGAAGGCCAATGGCATCCTGGCCTGAATCAGGAACAGTGTGGCCAACAGGTCCAGGGAAGTGATTCTTCCCCTGTCCTCAGCGCTGGTGAGGCCACACCTGGAGTGCTGTGTCCAGTTCTGAGCCCTTCAGTTCAGGAAGGATATTGAGGTGCTGGAGCAGGTCCAGAGGAGAGCAACAAGGCTGGTGAAGGGACTTGAGCACAAGTCCTATGAGGAGAGGCTGAGGGAGCTGGAGTTGTTTAGCCTGGAGAAGAGGAGGCTCAGGGGAGACCTCATCATTCTCTAGAACTCCCTGAAAGGAGATTGTAGCCAGGTGGATGTCACTCTCTTCTCCCAGGCAACCAGCAGTAGGACAAGAGGGCATGGTCTTAAGCTGTGCCAGGGGAGGTTTAGGCTGGATATTAGGAAGAAATTCTTTACAGAGAGGGTAATCAGGCATTGGAATGGGCTGCCCAGGGAAGTGGTGGATTCTCTGTCCCTGGAGGTTTTTAAGATGAGACTGGATGTGGTACTTACTACCATGGTCTAGTAACCATGGCAGTGTTGGATCAAGGGTTGGACTTGATGATCTCAGGGTCTTTTCCAACCCAGCTGATTCTATGATTCTATGATCATTTTCCTAACCTGCTCATTTGAAGCACACATATAGGTAGAGTAGATTTTTTTTGTCTGCTCCCATGAGCATTCTGTGAGTGCTGCTTTATGTCTTACATTCACAGATTTTTATTAACTTTAGCACGCAAATCAACAACCAACATCAGCAGAAAAATGCAGACATAAGATTTGATTTATGACTACCAGACTGCCTAAATTTGCTGCAAAGTTGCCTTAAGTGTCACCTCATGAGCTTGCAAAACAATGTAGGAAACACCTTCAGAATTGAATGTGATTTTAATTAATACACTCACCAAAATGACATCAAAAGAAATATTTCTGGGACCATTTCCAATGTCAGTTTAATTCCTAATCTTAATCTGTAAAGAAGTTACTACATCAAGTACAGATTAATACAGCAAAGCAAACCTCAGACAAGCTGCCATTTTGCAGACTGAAAAGCAAAATTAAAAATCTTGGAAGCTTTATAAGTGTTTGCTAGAGATTTCTTGTTACTAGTTAATTAACATTAGAACTAGAACATTAAAAACTATTGTGAAAGGTATCCATGGTTCTGGTTAAATTCATTGTCTAATTTGATGACATATTAAGCATATACAATTTACACTAACTTCTAATGCAATAGGATGCTAAAGTTTGTTGCTTTTCAAAAGGATATCTTACAATTAAATACCTGCATTCTATTGATTTCAGCAGAAATTACTGAGTATTCAAAGACTTGCAAATTAGTTTTACTGTTGTCAAATCAATGCTTCCTCCACTAGTAAGGAAAATTACAAAATGTAGGTCCATATGTAGCCATTAGAAAGTAAATCTCAGAAAATGCAATTTAAGGAAATGTCATAAAAAATACAAGGTTTATATAGAGATTCTCTTTCTTTGATTAGTTTTACATCAGCATGAGAGGCCACAAAATATATAAAACTTCTTTTTGAATTCCAGTACTGTCTTCAGAATACTAAGGTGTTCTTCAACCACCGGAGCAGTGTAGAATTCCCTGTGCAAAGAGATTTACAGATAAAAAATGACGGATAAGAAGATTAGAACTAAAATATATGCCATTTTTTGTAGAATATATAATGAAATCCCTATTAATATGTAGCCTTCACTATGAAGTTTCAGCATGGATCTCTCAGACTTTGCAGAGGATTTGAAAAATCTTTTTGGAGTAATTACATAAATATGCAAAGGTAATCTCTTAGTTTCCTCATGTTATCTAACAAAAGCTTACTGAAAATAACAAAAGAAAGAGAAGTTTGGAAGAAAGCTAACAGTCAATTTTCTCCAGAATATGCACTGCACCTGGTGCTGCTAAAAACCTAGAAGCGGGGAGCAATTCACCAGGGAGGAAATATTAGCCAGTGATGAAAGTTTACATGGATTATTGAAGACTAAGGAGAGTTATGAAGAACACCATAAGAATCTGACACATCCAGAAAAAAATAAGTTCAGCAATGGCTGATGAAATTCATCTTCTCTACATGGGAAAGAGCAACACACTGCAATGAGCGAATTACAGTATCTTTTATGAACTGAGGGACTCTGAATTAGACATAGCCTCTCAGGACAAAGATCTAGGCATCATTGTAGGCAGCTGTATGAAGACATCTGCTTAAAATGTATTAGAGGTCAAAAAACTGAATAATATTTGGACTGTGTAGGGAATATTATGGAAAATATTACAATGTTACATAAATTGATGTACATCCTTACCTTGACTGTTAGATTATATTTTGGTCAACTCTTTTGTGAAAATTGTATGAAGAGGAAAAGGAAAGGTTACTCAAAGATACCTATAGTTTCCTCCTGCTTAGGAGGGAGAAAAGTAAAAGGAAATATGAAATTCTGAATAGTAATCAAAATATCAACTGGATGTTCCCCCTTTTTCAATCTTAATAAAGAGATCAACTACAGATATGTTCTTTTATGAAATATATGGTTGGTCCTTCGCACTTAGCACCTTATATTTCTTTCAGTTTAAAATTTATGAAAGTGTATATTTAAATGCCATGGATATTTTTTTTTCTATTTGTAACAAATTTTTTTAAAGAACATGAAGGTAGAGGAGATAAACTGTTGAGGATACTTACCTAGACTTCTGTCTGTGTGCTGTGCAGGAATACTTTTAAGATTATGACGGCAGAGCTTTGTCAATTCAGAATGGACAAAAAACAAACCCAGTAGTCAAATACTCCTGTAGAGCACTTTCTCAAATATAATTTCAAAACACTGTAATACCATTAGCTGACATAAATTTGAGCTGTTTAAGACAGTGTGCACACATCTCACTTGTGCAGATTCAAGACTTTAAGATGGCTGGAAATATGGTCTAGTTATTGTAATGGCTGTTTGAATAAAAGACAGTTATCAAATGGTTTATTATGATTTGATAGAAGGACACAAGATATTTATAGTGGGAGATACGGTCACAATTATCTGGGCAATTAAACATCAGAACAAAAAGGAAGATTATAACTAAAATATGCTGGGGTTTGTAGAATATATAATGCAATCCCTATTAATATGTAGCCTTCACTATGAAGTTTCAGAGTGGATCTCTCAGACTTTGCAAAGGATTAGAACAAAAAGAGGAAAAGGCTCGCAACCCTTCTTTCTACCTTCATTGGTTTTCTTTATTTTCATTTTTCCTCTTTTTCTCCCTCGATGTTTCTCTCTCCTATTTTCTTGAGTTAGAAATGTTATTCTACAAAGGTGAAGACTTCTTGACTAATTCTGGGGGATTTTTCATTACTTCGACATAGAATGCTTTTTTTAAATTTATTTTCCTTGCTCTTTGTTCTTGAAGGTAGGTTCTTCTAGTCATCATCTTCATCCTGGGAAAAATGCTACAACTCAACCTTAAAGCAATATTAAAAAAGCATAAAATCTAAGTATAACGTCATTTATGTCTACCTTTTAAATTTCTAAGAAACATATTCTTTAATCACATCCAAATGCTAACAAGAAGGTTCATCAAGGTTTTGTAGTCTTGAGCTCTATCTATTTCCAAACTATAAAATAAAAACATTTTTCCAGACTGCTTCCTTAAAATATCATTATGTGCTGAGTTGGCTAAGTTTTACTGAACTTCAAAAAAATGTTGAAAGGGCAAGAAATGAAGAAAAGAGCTTCCTGCTGAAGTATGGGTAGAAAACAGTCATAGGATTGTGGGCATAAAAAGTGTCAGAAAAATGTTGGAGAACTGAGGTCTGCCCTCAGTTGCCTGGCAAGCTTTCATCTGACAGATAAATTAATTAAGTTGGTGTTGTGGACTAATCATTAGACAGTTTTTGATTACTACACTTGCACTAGTTCTTAAATGTCAGGAAGTACAACGATTACATTGAGAGCAAAAGACTAAACAATTACAGTCTCATTTCTAAAGTCTTATATTGCTATGGTATAAAAATTAGTCAAGAATTATTAGATTAGTTATATAACTTTGTTGATGTTTGAATCCATCTCTTTTTCCATTGTACAGTGCTATAAAGTGATAAATGTAGCTAAGGGGGAAAGTAGAAATTTAGACTCCATCTTCTTGGCAATTACTCCCTTTTTCTCATTCTAAGATATATTATTTAACCAGTACTTTTGCTGTTAAATATGTGTAAAAATGATTGTATATAGTGTTTGAGTAAGACAGATTTTCTGCATAATCAAGTTATATGTCTCACTGAAGTCAAAAACTCTTACATTCACAGTAAAATCCTTAACAATCAAATATGTAAAGATATTTTGATTCATTTTGATAAAATCTATTCTTTATAAACCCATCTTGACTAACACCAGCTACATTGTCCTCTTTCTCATCTTTGATAATCTCTGTAAAACTTCAGTGTTTTACCTGGCACTGTTGACAGGTCACAGGCCCATACTTACAAGGACTTGCCAATTGATTATTTCACATATACATGATACCTGTGGACTCTGGACTGTGGACTCTAAAAATTTCAGCCCAATCAATTTCTGCACATATGTGGAAAAAGTTTGCTGTTTTCATCCAGAGAACTCATCAGCTAATTCTTTCAAAACTCTTCTACTTTATCTGACATTCTGATTTTAAAATGATGGGCTTAAGATCCGTGTTAAACACTGGCTCTAGTTACTGTCAACAAGGAAGATATTTCATTACCATGATCATGTTTATCATGTGCTTTTTCCCTAAGTGCAGAATGAAACTATTTTTTAATAATTCTTACATTTTTATTTTTTGTGTTTCACTGTGATGACCACAGTTTTTTTCCTTTGTATATTTTCCTGTTATCTTTTTTTGTAATGCATATTTCTTTTAATTGTCAATTTTTTCCTAATTATCGGTAACAGTTTCAGTTTCATTTCAATTGCCTAATGTGTTCTCCTTGTAACTGGTTTTGATTTCATTAGTGTTTGTTCTTAAGGAACCAAGATATGTATATTTCTCTTTCAGACTTCACATGAAAATTAAATAGCCCAGCAATCTATAGTCATGCAGTCTGTGCTTTATGATTCATTTGGCATGGTGAATGATTATCTACCTACCTAAGCAGTTGTTTTTAGAAGACTAATTTATACATAGAGCTTTTATTGTTTTAGAAAGAATTTCACAGAGTGCAGGCAAGCAGAGAAATATCTTCAAAGTAACCAAGATTTTTCTCAAAGGAGTAGAGTAGAGTTTATTGAAGATCAAAAAAATTCAAATCTATTAAAAGTGACTCTATGTGATAGAAATCTACTAGAGAATTACATGAAAGTGGTAGTAGCAACTTCTGAAATGTGTAAGATAAAGCTAAAAAAATAAGCTGAACCTCAAGCTGCCATTTATTTTCCAGCTCGGTGATGTCACTGAGCCTGTCACAAACTGTGTTGCCTTGCACATGGGGCTGGAAGCCTCATATGGTAAATCCTTATTCTCCCTTTGATTCCTCCATACCTTATCAGAAGAGAAATGCACACATACAACTATGCATAATACAAGGCAGTATTATTTAACAGAGCGCTCCTGTGACATACACAAACCACTCATTTCTTGTTAATATGGCAACAGCAGAAAGTCTCCAGAGGGTTGTCCAACCCTATAATGAGAGGCCTGTGTTATGCGCAGTTCTGTAGCCTCAGAAGTGGCCATGGATTCATCCCCTGCTGTGAAATTTGGCTGCTGCCTGAGGCCCTGTGGAAATCATGTTTCTTGCTATGCCCGACCACGTGCAAGCCTCCCTGCTGAGAAAAGCAAGGAAATTTGCTGAACTGCATTCATCTATTTCGCTCCCTCACCATCTGAGACAGAGAGAAAAGGATCTGTAGGGCAGTATTTCTGTCCTAATTTTTATTTCTGAGAGGGAAATAGGAGAGTCATCAACATATTCCTGAGGATGTGCTGGCTGCAGAAGTCAGTAAGGAACTTGATTTCCAGAGGACAGTCAGACACTAGGCAGATAGAGCAGAAACTACCATCTCAGCAACTATGAACACATTGAAAGGAAGATGGAAGGAAGCTATTCCCTTTACCTCAAGACATTACAAGACCACAGTGTAGGAGAGAAAATGAAAGGTGTAATGTGGATCACTCCTGCTCTTGTTATGATGTGCCAAAATCAATGAAACAGTAATAGTCACATGCCTTTTTTTATATAGTTTATGCATCTAATCTGATGTAGTACATATCTACCCTCTTATCTTTCATATGGGAGATGAGTTCCAAGAGCAGTGAAATGTTAGGGACCAAATTCTAAAGAAAAGGCTGTCAAACTATGTTTTTAAAAACACAAAATAATTGCATACACAAATACTGTGCAGAAAAGGGTATCTTATATGATGCGGTGCTGAAGTGTGTAGAAAACAACAATAAATCAGAAAACTTACTAGATTCCCCCTGAAGTGTACAAGTGTATTAGCTCTTGAATAGAAAGCATGTTCAGTATCTGTTGGGGTCAGAGGCTGAATAACAGTAAACCTGGAATGAAAGAAACAGGATGTTAGACATGTATAAATGGAAACTGCCTCCCCATCACATCAATTGTGTTCTCAAAAGCAAAGGTAATTTTATTTGCTTTGTATTCTTCTTCTTAGCTCTAATACTTCCTATTAAAAACCTGTGAAGAGCTTGTCTGGCATAAATAGTAAGTGTATTGAAGTTAATTGAGCTGTCATAGTATATAATGATTTGAACTGGTCAAAGGAGAGATAAAACATGGTTGATCATGCTAACAGCAATGTTTTAATAAACTAAGGAAAGGTAACTTTTGCATGCAGACAAAAGACATGTTTTTTTGTTTATTCAGTTGTCCTGCAGAATTAAGGAAAAGCAAGTATCAAGAAAAGACTGGGGAGAGCATTACAGGGGTCTATAGCTGGAGAGAGATCCTTCACAAATCAGAAAACTTGTTATAGTGAGAGAAAAGAAGGCAGTATGTAAATACACATTAAGACATGCAGTGAATGATTTCAAATGGACTGGAGGGAGAGGATCACAAGAAACCAATCCAGAAGTCAAGGGTTCCTTTCTCAGTGATTCAGAAAGGAGGAGTGTCTGTTATAAAAAAAGAGATTCAAGCAAGAACAGAAAAAAATTTCCTACCAGAAAGCAGAAGATAAGAGAGTGATGTAATAAAGAGAATCAAATAAGACAAGAATTTCAGTTTTATGTGTCTTTGTGTGTTTAGCCATGTGTTTAACACAAAGAAATAGCTACTAGTGTTTCTGTATATGTGTATATATATATATATATATATGCACACAGGTGCAGTATAGGTGCTTTCAATGTAAATCTTTGTTTTGAGAAATAATGATGAAGCATAATAATTTTTTAAGCCATAATACATTACATTTGCAGATTGTTTTGTTGCAGTATGTATATGTACATACATACACTACTATGGATCTTTTAAGTAGAATACTGTATTCTCAATGTATTCAGCAAATAAAGCTTATGACCTAGTTCCAGACTGTTGAGTAGTAACATTTATGGGAATCCTATACGATTCTGTATTATGCCTTTTTGTAATAAGGAATTACTAGAAATTCTTTTGCTCATGCCAGACTGCTGGGTGCGCAAAAAAAGAAACACCCAAAACAAGTCCCAAAATTAAATGCAAAATGTAATTTGTTTTACATATTATCCTCATAATAGTTTGAACTTTAAATATTTAGAATTGTATGTGTATATAATCAAACTGCTTTTGAAAATCATGATGTTTCTTGGTTCATATGAGATGATGAAATATTAGTTTTATTTTTTCCCCTTTTTATTGTTTTTTTTTAAATCAATTGATTATGTGAAATCATTCCTTAAAGTCAAGAAATTGTCAATAACAAGATTAGCTTTTGTTCGAAGTCAGGAAAAGGAATGTACTGTATTTAAATTAAAAGGTTTTATATGGTGATTCCAAATTGGTGAGGCAAACAGTAGGTAGATACAGACAGTGCAACTAATGCAGAATAGTCAAGTGCCTTAAAATTGAGCTTTAAGTATAAAAAGGGAAACAAAATTACTCTTGTCAGAAATTGCAAGAAAGAGGAAAAAAACACTTCAAATATTCCTAGAATCCAGTAATTCTAGAGTATATTTATACAGTTGATATGCAGTATTCTGATTTTTTACCTCCCTAGAGTCTATTTCGTTTATACCACATGAACAAAAAAAACCCCAAACCTATCTTCTTTAGCACTTAAAACAACATTTTATCGCACCAATTTTTCGTCTGACTGCAATAACTGCATTATATTTTACTTTTTTGTTTAAATTAAGTGCTATAGATTAATATTGACATTGGCAAACAGTACTGTAGCATTTCCAAATATAGTAAAATTTTGTCTCTTGTTATTTAATAACTATTAGTATGATGCTTGGTATTGTTTGGCTAGTTTTAAACTGCTCTATAAAATAATTTGCTGCAGTCTTTCTCAGTGAATTTTTGCTATCCAAGATGAATGATCTGCAGGGATGTTAAATTCAACTGCATAATATAAGAGACGAAGGGCGCCATGTCATTGTGAACCACAATTTTTCATAGTGTTTCAGTTCAAATTTTAGAGAGAACTAAAGAACATTTTAGGTAACAGTATAGTCTGATAGTATAGTTTTTATTTGTGACTTTGGAAACAAATTGCAGTGTGGGAAAAGCAGCTAAAAACATGGATAAAAGTCAAATGCAGGATTATTGTAGACCCTGTCAAAATAAATGGTAGAAAATTTTTTAGTATGTAATTAAATGTCAAGATTTGTGAGTTAATGGAATTTCTGTAGTCACATCAAGGTCAGACGAGCAATTACTGTTTATGAATTATCTGAAATCTTGTATAGCCTCTTCTAGCTAGTCTTACAGCATCTATTTATATTAGACATCTTTGCCACTTCTGATGTTTCTCCCCCATAGTTTCTGTTAACAGAAATGTGGTGCATTTTGTCAATTCTGTAGTTGTTTGCAAAACCTTCCTTTATTTCACTGAAGTGCTTGCAATTAGCCCACTTCTCCCCATTGAGAAGCATCTTTGTAATAACAGCTTTCCTGGCAGAGCTTTTGTTAGGGAGATTTTAAAATCAAGAGTCTACAAAGGTTGAGAAAAATTTAATCATACAAAAGTTCAGCAAATCCCTTTCAAGGTCATATCTGTTAAGATTACATAGATTTTCCACTTCAGCAAACAGTAGAATTTAACATTTTTAGGGATGAATTCTGAGTGATAGAATTAATAAAATAAACCAATTCTGATAGAATTGGTTTATTTTTCAAAGAAAAGCCTAGACTCATCCCCCCACCTCCCGCCCCCCCATCCCCCCACGGTCTTTAGTGGGGTTACCTTGCTCCCCCATGCAGCCTCTTGTATCACTTTCTTTGAAGTCGTTCACAGCATTTGCTTTGACAGCCACTGGGTGTGGGAAGCATAAGGCTATAGCAAGTATCTCCATAGCATAATCCGCCCAGTCACTGTTGGTCACTGATCCAGCTGCATGCAGCAGCTTAGTAGTCAAAGGGCATGGTAATTCCCTCCTTCTGTCTTTTCTTTCTTCCAAGGCAAAATCTTCACCTGGTGTTTTTGATTCATGCATTCTAATTATGATGGCTGCCATCATCAGCCCTGTGGGTGACATTAGAAATTCTCTGAGCCAACAGCTAATACCACAGCTTGTTAAGCGACCATGTCAACCTGATTTTAGGGCCCATTTTCTAGTTCACCACAGGCCTATCTAAAAGCATCAGGAGTCTCCGTCTAGCAGGACAGGCTCATTGTCTTTCTAAATGTCTCCTTCTGATAAGCAGATCCAAATATGGTTCATTCACTGTGGATTTGAAGGCACAGTGGGGAACTTGGCTCACATAGTGGATGCAACAAAATGCTTAATATTTTCACTTGGTATAGAGCTAAAGAACACAATTTTCAATTTCAGGATACAAACATTTACTCCCTGATCAAGAGTTTGAAATTTAGATCAGAAGTCTTCAAAAGCTATTCTAGCTCTCAGAGGAGCAGGCTTTCTCATACTTAGTACAAAGAAGAAAATTCTGGGTTAGTATCAGAGTTTGAGCACACAGAAATCACATGATGACCAGAAGTATCCTTTGTTGCCTAAAGATATTGTAGAAAATTTTACTCTGAATAATTTTGTGTGAAGTATGTGATTCTAGTGACTGTGAGGTTAGTAACAGTGCTATGAATGCTGCAGTCTGATCTGCCTTGCAAACTGTGTTTGTTTTTAAATAAGAGGTACAAATACATATTTGTCTATTCTGCCCCACATATTTCTTTTTAATGTTTTGTCTAACCCAAGTTTTGGCAATAGAAGGCAGTGAATATCCTTCAGTTGCAGGAAATGAGAATTTTACAAAAAGTATACTGTTGCGACTCTATATTTAACTGAGTCTCTGATCTGCAAACTATTATTTTTTATAGATAGAAACAGGGCTAAGTTTTCTCTAATTTCACAGGCATTTTTTTTAGTCAGAAAACAAATAGATGGCCTTTCCTGTGTCATAAATCCACAATTATAATATTAACACAACAGTTTTTGTTCTTTAAGGAGAAAATCAGTTATTTACCAATGAGGTATGTAAAACTGCTTGTTTTGCAGAACTATCAGTTTGAACCAGTATGCATATGAAAAGAGCTAATTTAAGAAATCCACAGGAAATTAGAGTGGCTCTTTTATTATCAACATCCATTTCCTAAATACTATGTTGCTTTTGGCTTATATTCCATTGACCTATAACGATGCTGCAGACTTATTTCATCTCTTTCTAAGTTGGCAAACTGGCAGCTATGCCAATCCGTAAGCTTCCTTACAGAGATAACTAAGAAGCCCATTTTGTTAGAAATGAATACTAGAAAAATCTAGTATTTTGTAGCCTGCGTCCCTTAGTGATTGTTCTTTAATGTGTAACATACTATTGGAAAACTTCTTCCCCCTTATAAATTCTCAAATGATCTATAGGAAGAAGGCATTTCCAATATATATCATGGTTGCACTTTGGCTGACATGTATATTTTTCCATTTTTAAAGTGTAGATTCTCTATTGTAACCAAGTATCTGAAACAAAGCTTTGTGGCTGCACAAGACAGTAAAAAACGGATACCAACTTAATTGTGATAGGTAGGAGTTACATCTCACAAAATTTATGTATCTCTCTAAATATGAATTTTAACTGAACAGGCAGAATTTCCCTTCTCCTTATTTTCCATCCATTTTTTCCATAATATGCCTGGAAGGCATAAAGGTATAAAACTGAGACAGATACCTGAGTACAAGGTGGAGCAAAAGCTGTGCATGTGGAACTACACCAATCTATGTGGATTTTAAAACATTGAGGTAGGGGTAGATGCCTAAACTTAAATAAACAGCACAGCATCACTCAGAAGGAATATAATTAGTTTCATCATGTGGAATGTACAGTAAAACCAAGGCATCAGCATGGGTTTATGAAAGGTAGGTACTGCTTGAATAACCCAGTCTCCTTCTATGACAAGGTGACCAACTTAGTGGATGAGGGAGAGGATGTGGATGTTGTCTTACCTAGATTTTAGTAAAGCCTTCAACACTAATTCCCACAACATTTTCATGGAGACACTGGCTGTTCATGGCTTGAACAGGTACACTGATGGGTAAAAATCTGGCAGGATGGCCAGGTCCAGAGAATGGAGTTACTTCCAGCTGGCAGCTGGTCATGAGTCATGTTCCCCTGGGCTCAGTTGGGGCCAGTCCTGTTTCATGTCTTTATCCATCATCTGGATGAGGGGACCAAGTGTACTCTCAGCAAGTTCACAGATGGCACCAAGTTGGGCAGGAGTGTTGATCTGCTGGAGGGTAGGAAGGCTCTGCGTAGGGATCTGGACAGACTGGAGCTATCAGCTGAGGACGACAGTATGAGGTTCAACAAGGTGAAGTGCTGAGTCCTGCATGTAGGTCACAACAACCCCATGCAGCACTACAGGCTGGGGGAAAAATGGTTGAAAAGCTGCCTGGCAGAAAAGTACCTGGAAGTGCTGGTCAAAAGCTGGCTGGTCATGAGCCAGCAATGTGCCCAGGTGGCCAAGAAACCCAATGACATCCTGACCTGTATCAAAAATAGTGTGGCCAGCAGGACTAGGACAGTGATAGGCACTGTCGAAGCTGTATCTTAGGCCCCTCACTACCTGAAAGACCTTGAGGTGCTGGCGCATGTCCAGAGAAGGACAACAAAGCTGGAGAAGTCTTATGACTGAGGGAGATGGGGTTGTTCAGTCTGGAGTAAAGGAGGCTCAGGGGAACCCTTATCACTCTCTACAACTGCCTGAAAGTAGGTTGTAGCAAGGTGGGGATCAGTCTCTTCTCCCAAATAACAAGCCATAGAACAAGAGGAAATAGCCTCAAGTTGCACCCAGGGAGGTTTAGCTTTTAGATATTAAGAAAACTTGCTTCACCAAATGGGTTGTCAAGCATTGGTACAGTCCACCGAGGAAAGAGGTTGAGTCACCACCCTTTGAGGTATTTAAAAGATTTGTTGATGTGGCACTTGGGAACCATCACAGGGGAGGACTTGTCAGTGCTGGGTTAATGGTTGGACTCAATGCTCTAAAAGGTCTTTTCCAACTTAAATTATTTTGTAATATGTGATATTTTGTGGGAGTGAGAAGACAGCAATAAGCTAAAGATTTGTTCCCAGTGCTGTGGTATAGAGCTACTTATGGAGAATTGCATTACATAGGATCTACTAACGTGGTTTGTTAACCTTAAGCTGATTTGAATTTTATTGACTCTCATCTACACAGGGTATAACAGGGCTTGAACCTTAAGTCCAGTATCATTTTCTCTTCTCATTATCCTAAAATATAGACCATTTCTTCCACTTATGAAAATATCTTCCATCACTGTAAATATTTTTAGATTATGATTAGGAGTTAACACAGTTAATTCCAAAGTGGCACTGTTATTTAAGGGACAAGCAAATGGACTTCATAGAGGAGTCCTTCAACCCCAGTCAGCATGCCATTAAAAAGAGCAAAACCCCAATATTATTATAAATCACATTTTTTCTTCATTTGCTCTCATATGGAAACTCCTAAAACTTGTATTAGCAAGTCTAGTATTTTTCCATATGACTTTATATGAGAGGAATATTGGTTATGATTTCAGTACTTGTGGACCAGTCTGCATGCTGTCAATCAAAGTATCCTGTTTGGATTTTGTTATCTCCCTCCATTCTTTCCAGCAGACTGCAGGCTGCTTTCGGGTCTCAGAAGATATAAGCCTTTCCTTTAAAAATAACCTAGAGCTTAGCAATGAATAGTACTGCTGCCTCAATTCCTTCCATTATAACGTCCTGCCTAATGCTTTTCACTTTACTTTTCATTTCCTTTGTAGTGCTGAGATCTGGGAAAATTAGGATCTGTGGTACTCCATATTCAAGCATATATTTGCCACTTACAGCTTGCAGCATTCTCACATGATCTCTGCTATTAGTGAATGTGAAAACAGTTTCTACCCATCTCCCTCTTCCTGTTTCCTGAACTAATAGATCAGTGGGAGAAATTTTCCATGCATAATGTGAAGAAAGAGCAGCTTAGCTTAAGGTTTTTTGTTTTATCATTGATCAGAGGAGATGAGGAGAATCCAGAAATTTTGTAGGTTTTTTTTTCTTTTTTAATGACTTTCTGCCTGGACTTGCCTCTAGGAATAATATTATACTCTTCCTGGTGAAGGTGCTGGCAAAGAGTTGTTAATTTCTTCTAGAACCTGATTTTGATGAGTTAGCAAAATGCACAGTAATATAAGCATTGTATAAGAAAACTTGATGGGGAAAAAAAACTACCATGAAACATTCATTTGACTACTGACCAGCCACAGAAAACTCACTGTTACATTAGACTGTTACGATTAAAGCTAATGAGAAGGTATCAAAGGCGACACTAGAGATCGCCATAACACATGCAAGTACTAAGTGTAATATGCTTCAGAACTGGAGGATCAGAGGGTGTGACAGCTCTTTGCTGTATATCCTGCTTTCTGTAAAATACATAGCTAGCACTGAAAAATCAATTTTAGTAAGAAGACAAATATTTTTTCTATACGTACATGAACTCAGTCTCCATCTGATTCTGTTTGGGACTCCTAAATGATTTTGCTTATGCCACTCATAAAATGCCTTGTGTCTTGTTGCTGAGCAATCTCACAGTACATGAACTATAAATTTTTGATTAAAACAAAATTTGAAGATATTCTTCTGGCAATATACTTTATCTACTCCAATCCCTGGACATTTAGTCTATGGGATCAAGACAAAAGACATAGATAGTCCATAGCACAGTCTGGAACGTGTAGTGTAGCTGATGGGGTCTCAGTACCCACAGCTGAACTTAAAAAAATCAAATCTACTCTTACAGAAACACACTAACATAAAGACATAGCCATAGTTTCTTCTGTTTTATGTAGGTTTATTTACCCATATTGGTAAATTGGACACTGTCTTATAAATTGCAGGAAATCTGAGAGAAATTAGAAGACCCCTTGATGGGTCTCTCAGCATCCAACAGTATTGAGAAAAAAAGTCTTAAGAAACAAATCTTAGCTCTTTTGTCTTTTTTATCCTTTTGTATTAATAAACACTCTTCCTAGCTGAGAAGAAATTGTTGTAACTCTGATTTTTAAGTCAGAGATGCTTTTGCAACTCTACTGAACATTTTTAGCCCTTGAATGATTTGTCCTTAATTCCTAAAAATGATATATCATTTTTGCACTTAGTATGTATGTGACAGCATTTCAAAAGTGTTTAGAATAGTGAAAGATATATTATATGCAGTGAGAAAGGACCAAAAACATATCTGTTCTCTCCAAACATAATGAGGTCTGTAAAAAAGCAGCTCATCAAAGATGTAAATGTAAGTGAATTATTAAGTTCTCATTTTCTGAGTAGCAGCAATTAAGTAAACTTGAAACTAGTGGCTATAATCCTCAAGATTGGATCTGATTAATAAAGCAAGCGATAGCCTGCTGATTCTAAAGTAAAAAACTGAATAAATACATGTTGCCATTTTCAGCAATAAAGTAATAAGCTGTTTAGAGTAAATGTCATTGTCATAAAATAATGTTAGAAACAATGTCAAACACACTCAAAAAAATATGAAGTAAAATAGGATGGCTTTCCAACAAATACATCCACAATTTGAATCGGAGTTAGGATGACAGATATAGTAACAAATTATTCATGGCATATTTAAATTATGCCCTAACTAGTGCCACAATAGCAGTATTTATTTAATCAGAGCATGGTCATTGTTTGAAAATTACTTTTAAAAACTTCCCTAAAATCAAATAGATAATATTTGTACAATTATAATAGATGAGCTATACAAGCAACTGGAAAGCTTATGCAGCTGTTCAAGGGAGTAAAGAACCTAGAAGAATTTGGTATATCAAATCATTGCAATACAATAACTAATGAAATAAAACACTATTAATGGAATTACTTGCGTATTAAAGAAAGCAAAGATTGCTATTTGGTATCTCAAACCTGAGAATTAGCTTGCAAGAAACAGTGAAGACAGTAGCCATGTAAATTGCACAGGATAATTAAAACAAGTAGTTTCCTTTCCAGTATGGCACTTCTGGAAGTGCTTTAGCTCTTCAGAGTGTAACAATGGCCACAGCAGATCAGGCAGTAGTTCCATCTAACCTGAGTTTGTCACTAAGAGCGGCCATGGATAGATATACAAGGAAGAAGAGCTATGCAGGCATGTGATTCATCCCATAATATTCTCCCAGTTACCAGCCCTTTTAAGCTTAGAATTGTATTGACTCAGATGTGGTTGTATGTGTGTGTCTTGTTATTCATGGGTCTTTCTTCTCTCTCTCTTTCAGCCTTCCCCAAAGCCCATGCAGACTTTGCATGTGTATAGCCTTCCCTAGCAATGACCTCCATAAGTATCGTCTCCTTTTCTTTCATGTGTATATTCCATTTTCATTATTGGTCCCCAGTTCTTGTATTGTAAGCAATGAACAGTCCCTATTCACCATCTCAATTCAACTTTTGATGTTGTAGGCTTCTGAAACCCACATAAATACATCTTTTAGCAATAGATGGATCCTAATCTATGCTGTTCGTCCTCACAAAGCAGTGCTTCCACACTTTTGATAGCTATTGAACTCCCTTCTCAACCTTTCTGAGATTACTGAGATGTGGGAGACACATGGTATTCAAGGTGAGGTAGAACAATTATTTTTGGTACAAGGAAAACAGTATGATGTTTATTGTGTTGTGTTGCAATCTGTTCCTAATACTTGGATTACTTTCTGCTTGCTGCTAATCTTAACTTGCCCTTTGGTAATGGATTTTTGTCAAAAGTTGTTTGGAGATTAATATTATCTCAACTGGACCACTCTGTACCTCAAGGGGATCATTCACTTCATTCTTCAAAAGAACTTCAGGATTTGCCTATGCCAAAATTATGCTTTCTACATAGAATATATCTATTCATGTAACCATTAATCAGAATATTCATTTACCTGGCACAGACATGAGGATTCCTCAAATGTCTCCTACCCTCCTTCATGTTCTTCGAAATCAAGGAAGATTCAAGGAAGATTTTATACCAACACTAATAGTACATACATTTCACCTCTAGGCTTTCTTAGAAAATCTGAGTGAATACCATCTGGCCTTAGGTGTTTATTGCCTTCCATTTTTTGACAGTGTGTTCTGTACACAATCTCTGTAATGTCAGATCCTCTGTCAGACAGGGTCTAAGCAAGGGATTGTTCGTAGTTTCTGGTTGTTTCTCAAAATCCCTTTTTGGACCATTTGGTTATGCTTTTACATTTATCTTCCAGATTTCATTGTTCTTTTTATCTTCTTCATTTTAACATTATCTCAAGTATTTGAAGTGTACTTCCTTCTTTGTCATAACCTCCTTAACCTTTTTTAATTGGCAATGTGCACCTGGTTTTTTTTCCAATATGGTATCTTTAAATAATTTCCATACTGTAATTTTCAGAGTGTCTGTAAAGATTTCCATCTCTTAGTTGACCTCTGTAGCTTCTTTTCAATAAGTGTCCTTATATTTATTCTTGAAAAGCCTGGAAAACATGGTTCCTGAAATCTTCAAGATTAAGGAGGATACTATTTCACAGTGAGAGGCTATATTGGACCTATTGCAGCATCATTTTCCATAATTTATGCTGACTGGGGTTATAAAGACAATATTATTTTTATTTTTCAGTTCTCTAATGGGAGAATTATATCAGCATGTACCAGAAGGATATTATTAAACATTGCCTACAAAAAAAATCACTTTTCTGTCCCTTGTTAGAAAGTTTTAAAGTTTAATGTGGTACTTCAGTAAAAGATCCCTGATAATAGGAAAATATCAGATTTGTTAGTGTAGCCTGTTGTCTAACAAAGAAAGCAATTCAGTTTTCCAGGTGAGATGTTTTAGTTTTAACAGTGTATACATGCTCTCTTGACACCAGGGCAGCCATTCCTTCCTTGGCTTTTAAATTATGGCACAAACATTTCTCATCGATTGCAATTTCAGAGCCACTTGAAAGCTCAGATTTGGCCCCATGGTTTCACTGTGCCTGTACAATTGAGGAGAATAACTTCTGTGATGAGTACTATTATGGTCATTGTGTTCCTGGGAGGTGGACCTAAGTCTCTGCTGAAGCTGGAAAAGGTGCATTAAGTGTTCGCTGTCCTCTGAGTATTGCTGAGGGATTTCTATGAATTCCCAAGGTGTAAAGAGTGTGCTGTATACCCTGTTCCATGCAGGCTATGAAAATATACCATTTTTAAAAAGATTGCCTATTCGCACCACTAGCGCACGGTTAATGCTTAATTTCAAGAAATAGGCTATGTGAAGAAGGGTTTTGCATCAGAATTCCTGAGTTTATATAAGTAAATAACCATCCCCTCATGGTTTGAAATCAAGAGCTAAAATGTCTTTTTCCACTGTTACAGTTTCTTAGATATGATTCTACAATAGGTGCTTTTTGCCTGCAAAATTGAAACGTGTGTAATGTACTTTCTTGTCTACAGGATACCTATTTTGCTTGATTTATCATCTCACATATTTAACATGTACATACACTAACTGTATATTGATATACAGAATTTTTAGGAACTGAAAGTTTCAGAAGCCTGTTTCACAGTAACCACTTCTGCTGCTCCAAGTAGTATTGACACAACAGTATTAAAATCATATTTACTAATATCTCTTTCAGGATTTTACAAACTATAGGCAGTCCTTCTCCTAACTTTCTCAATTTTGTTGACAACTATTATCTGATTAGAAGTATTCCACAGAGACATTGGTATTAACAGAATTCAAGATATATCCCATGAAAAATTAAGGTCAGTTTGCCATGAAATCATGGCATATATCATGAAAGGATAGTTCCCTAATAAAGCTATTCTTATACCTTTACAATCTGCATATGCCTTTGACCACCTTCAAAGAAAAATTATTGGCTAGAAGATCTTGTGGTGTGGCCTGGCTCATGAAACTTTAAATGTAGTAAAATTTATAAATACAAAATTGTAGCAGCTGAATACTTAAGTCTGTTATCTAACATGATTGCCTAGATTTTTATGTTTCCAAGTACAAATTCCTTCCTGGTCAAGAAGAGAATCTCTGTTAGACAAGCTTGAAATTTTCTGGAAAGTAGTTTTTGTTGTACTGCCTATGGGTTTCACTTTTAATTCCCCAGTCCTATCTGATAGAATATAAGCACATGTAGTCATAAACTCTGTTACTTATGCAAGAGTAGATTATATATTGTGCATATTTTAGCTTTGCTTAATCCTTTTTGGAAAGTGTAGAATTTAATTCTGGTCAAAATAGGAAATAGTTAATCTAGAATCATAGAATGATTTGGGTTAGAACAGCCTTTAAAGATCATCTAGTTGCACACACCCTCCCCCATCATGCACAGGGACACCACCACTCAATTAGGGTTCCATCCAACTTGGCCTTCAACACAGATGGGGTTCACAACTTCTCTGGGCAACCTCATCCAGTGCCTCACTAGCCTCTGAGTAAAGAATTTCTTTCTAAAATCTAATCTAATCTCTTCTCTTTCACTTTAAAATCATTCCCCCTTGGCCTATCGCTGTTTCCCCTTAAAAAAACCTCTAGCAGATACAGATAGACTCCTGCTGGAGGAAAAGCTAGTTGTTACTATTTGTGTGTCTTCAGTGAACTGAATGGAGCCAAAGTTCCACTTAAAGTTCCAGTTTTGATCTTGTTTGGATCTGCAGTTTGATTTCCTAACTGTAGCAAGGGATCTTCAACTTTCTTTCTAGGCAATTTAATAAAACTCTTTATTGTCAAATTCTCCTTTATTCTCAAAATAAAACTCATCTGTGCCTGTAAAAGCAGATGGGGAAATGAATATTCTGAACTATAATTATTGTTCATAAACTCCCAGAAGAATTGCTGTCAATAGGTTATCTCTTCTATTAGGTAGAAACAGTAAGATGTCTGCAGTGTTCACTTTTTCATATATTTACTTTGTTCCAAGCAGTCTATTTTATTTAATAATGTCGCTTTCTTGGCCTCTCTACTGTCCCACGGGTTACAAAACCTACCTTTTACCCATTCCTTTCAAGATCTGAATGTAGTGATCTCATAATCTATCAAGGAAATATTTTATCCATTTTTTTATTTAACCTCTTCATGTATGATGCATGATTTAATGAAATGGAGTATTTATTTCCAAGTTATTTTAAGTATTGTTTTTCTCCAAATGTTGTTTTACTAAACAGAATTATATCAGCCTAAAAAATTAAGGAAATCAATAACTCATAAATAACTTCTTACAGGCAGACATTACAGTGTTCTATCTCCACTTTAAAATTCAGATATTTTTTCCAACTGTTAGGCAATTTGTCCAAAGTTTTCTTCCTAATCCATACAGTATCTACATAAACTAACTTACTTGATCTAGATGACTACTTCTAGAAAAAATTCACTGTTCTTAATCCTGAAAAACAAATTTAAAAAAAAAAGGTGATTTCTCATTTGGGGATGCTGCACAGTTTTCTATTCAAACTGCATTAATAAAGAAATAGATGTAGCTAAAAAGAACTTCTACAACTTTTGGAAATGAATCTCAGTTGGTCTTAGGAGCTCAGAACTTTGCACTACATTTCTACACAGTGTCTTAGAGTTTTCTCACATCCAATCGCCTTGATCTTAAGGCCACATGTACCAAGGTCTGTCTGCAGGCATTTGTGTAGATACACCCTCAGCTTCTCACTTTCCTCCATTTCTACTACCCCTCTTTCCCTATCTTTGAAGATCAGGCTATCGGCTTCTTCTTTTAATGAAGCATGAAATTCTCTCTTAGTCACTTGAAAAGGGGTACTGGGAATTTACAAACATAAAAAAGTGTTGTGAGACGCGGTTTTTCACTCTGCTTTCCTAATTCCTATCAACTCAATCTTAATTGAAAGAGCAGTATTTCATTCTTTCACACGCACGAATATATCCATATTTATCTTTCTGTGAAAGTTATTTGCTGCTCTCTGAACAGACCTCACTATTTAAAGCTACTTTCCATATACTGCATTTTCTAGGTCACTGAGACCTCATTAGGTATTTCAGAGCTATGTTTGCAGATTCCTAATACTTGTAAGCCTGAAGAAAGTATTCTGCCAAATATCGAACAACAATTTTTAAGCTTCATTCAAATGGCCTGTAGTTTGCTGTTATTTTTCATTACACATCAATATAGCTGTAAATCTGGAATAAAAAGTCTATCCAGAATGTTTATGGCTTAATAAAAAAATAAAATCCCCAGATTATGACATTTTAGAAGGATTAAGACCAGAATAGTGCAACCCAAAGTGAGTATACTCTTACATCGTACACTACGATTTACCTTTGAGTTTTTTTATTAATTTATAATACCCTTTGTAAGGTTAGTTTCAGTAAATTGCATAAATACTGAGGGCACATCTGGAAGTCAGCTTTTAGTCAAACACATTCTGTTACAAATCCAAGCTATAAACACTTTCAGGATACATAGCAATTTTATAGTTCTCTGGTCTTCAAAAATATAGTTATGAATATGCTATAATTTATGGAGGAACTTTGTCCATGGTTGCAGTTGCTGAACATCAAATCCAGAATGTAGATTATCTTCTGAAATGGTATAGTCCCTATAGAATTGAAACTACACCATGTAAAATTTTTTCTGTCTTCAGACTTTAATCAAAGATGAAAAGGATGAAACAAACAGTCACCACAGCCATTCAACAAAACTGGGTATTGTACATTCAAGAATGGCACCGGGAACCCCCATGGGGAAGTGACAAGATGAGACTAGGAAATGTTTGTGACTAACAGGACACAAAAGGTTCTTTCACTTTCTGGTGTAAACAGGTTCAAATTAGCCATAGTATAACATTTCCCCTGGGAGTTGCTTAAATATTTTAACAAAAGACTTACAGAAAGAGGACTGAAAATTTACCATTCTAGTGCTCAAACATAGATAAAAAAAATTGATTACAGTTCTGTTCTGTTGGTTTCAGAGGTTTGTAGATAACAATTTATATTTCTGAGTTTCAGCATGATGTTGAAAATGGAAGCTGTTGTAAAAACAACTTATATTTTAGAGGCAGTTCATAGTAAAGTTAAGGTATCTCTTCATAGCACTAACTTTCCACTACTTTAATATAGAACAGATTATATTTGTTTGTACTACCTGCTACCATCGAAGAACAGAATTTAAACATATTATCGTTGTCAATTGCTCTCTATCCATTTTAAAGAATAATTGGGGTTTTTTATTGTATAGCAACGTGGTGTTTTGGAAAGCATACAGTGCTAATTCACAGCAGTTTTTAAAGTATAGTGCAGTATCATCAACTTTAATTGAACTCATCAGATTGCTAACTAACTTAATTTAAAAGTTCACACACAATTATGTGAATGAAAATATATATTAACTTATATTTATTGAAAATACCTAATTCATAAATATAGACAAGGGAATTTCTATGATTCAGGAGTTCTTTTATGCAATCTTGTGTTTGAAAATATACTCACTGTTAAAAGCATGTGATCAGCCAGTGTCAATTTGTAGCAAAGGACTTTGTGATAAGTACTTGGTATTACTTGAAAATTCATCTATGTCATCAGAAGGAATGCTGGATATTCTGAAGGTGGTGGAAGGTAGCCATAACTCTGGATGCACACAGGAGAAGCTGAAATCATGTCCAAGCTCTGGTTCTGTAAGTCTTGTATGAATATAAAAAGCACAGATTGTATAGTAAAGAAACAATTCTCTTGTAAACCCAAATGGAAATCTCTATGAATCTCATCTCAGTTACACGCAAGGGGGGTGTATTCTCCACTGAAGTCTAATGGGATGTGCATTGAGGGGAGAATAATATGCACCAATGCCTTGTTCACTAACAGGTGAAGGGCAATATAGATGAAACTGGAGAACTAATGGGCAAGGCAGTTCCCATTAGCATATACACTGCAGTTTCCCATTTTGCAACAAAGTAAAGGCAAACTAGTGGCATAAACCAAGGAAAGATTAAGTCTAGGACCTGCTGTCTATGTGATGCAAACAACTTGACGTGAGTCTTTCAAGTGCTGGTTTATCACATGAGTGGCTCAAATGATTACTTTCTCTGTAGAATCTAACAATGGGAGAACTTAAAGGACCTGTACATCATATCAGATATGGTGCAAAAGAAATGTGGAACTGTATGAAGTTCGAGATGCAGCACGAAGTTGTGATTTTTTTGCACATTTCTAGCAAATAACTGAAGGAAACCACCTGATTAAAGGAGTAGAGTGTCGTATTTTTGCCAAAAAATAGATCAGACAATAAACTGATCGATCAACATTTAAAACTTCAATCAGTTCAAGGCTTATGTCAATGATTTTTTAGCATTGTAGGTTTTAAAGGTTGACAGTACATACAGACACACTTCCTTTTCTTCCAGTTCAGGTGTAAAACATTTTTTCATTCCTCCATAAATATTCAGGGATGAATTGCTCTTAAATGTGGCAATTCGAATACATACCATATGATGTTTTAAATGTGTTTCTGAAACTTTTTAATATTGTGAATGGATCTTTGATATATGCCATCTGGAGATACACATATTTTTATCTGTGTGCTCTGTAAAAAAAAAAAAATTACTTATTTCCAAATGGTCTTGCAAAACTGCTGATCAAAGATAACTATGCTCCTAAATTAAAACACCTTAAAAGATATTTGTAGAAATATTAAGAAAATATTATATACTGTTCTAAATACGAAACAAAAATATATGACCAGTTTTATTACTTCTGTTGAATAGTTCCAAAAGGCCTTTAATCTAATTCTAATTGGTTGACAATGTGTCTGTGAGAAGTCAGATATCTTCCCTTTGTTTATTAGAAATAACAGAATAATACCTGCATCGGAATTTTAGTATTCACTGATGTCAGTTAAATGTTGTGAGTTACTTTCACTTACAAGAGAGATTACATTTAATCATCTATTTGATATTTGTCTTCTAATAATCCAATATGTTTTTCAAAGATCTTTTCCAGAGGTAACAAGAATAAATTAAAAGTTCCTTGGTCAGACCAAAATGTTTATTGCTCTCACTTAATATACTATGCATTGTAGCAGTGCTCAATCATTCTCATTCACTATGGACATGAATGACAGCACTGTACAGTATCTAAAATATCTGTCTACTGGCAAAACCCACATAATCATGGTTAACACAATTCCTCATTGTTGTTAATCAACATAATGCATGGTGTATAGACCTCTAAGACTGTGAATCTTTTGTCTATAGGAGATCTGTTTTATAATTGCACCTCTGCATGCATTGTGAGAATGAAGATGGAATAAATTATTTTACACAGTGAATTTTCAAAGAAAAGTACTGATTTTAACTGGATTTTATTTAATAATATCTCACTAGATTACCAGTAAAATATAAAGGATATTAAAAAAAAGAAGCAAATCTCAACCCTGATTTCAACAAACTTCATTAAGTTTTTTTCAATACATCCAACTTTGGAAAACCACTGTTGCTTAAACTGTTGTAGTAAACAAATTCTTGAAACAAAAACTCACTAAAAAAATCATTTTAGTTTTTAATATTTTTAATTTCTATTTATATTATTATTATTTAGCTAGAAAAAAAATTCTGTTTGCGTAAAGTTATATGGAGGTATTTTAATTATTTGGGGTTATTTTTTGTGCTGTATTAACATTTTTGGCAGTGAAAGATATGTTTTGTTAGATTAAGGTTAACAGGAAGAACTGTAATCTGTATTCTATACTCTTGTAACAGACAAAATTATTATGGGAAAATAATGCTGTACAGAAAAGCTTGAACAATTGTGTTGCTCTATAACATAGAGATGGAAGATTTGTGAGGTAAAAAAATCAGCATTCCAGGGTAAGCTTTCAGAGGCACTAAAACCCCCAAACTGTATTTTATTTTTTGGTAAACATTGTGGCAGTCTAGTTATTGCTGTGTCTTTGGAGGACAATATGTTCATAGATGTGTGAACCTATTGTTTTGCTCTCTGTTCATGTAGCCAAATCACTTTCTTCACAGAAACTAAAGAAGGGTGCAGGCGTGATATCTCCTGATATCTTTATATAGGTCTCCTTTTAGACATATTTGGTTTTGACTCCCTGTGCAACATCTGTCTACCTTAGCCAGTATAATTACTAAATACTAGTAAGTCTGCTGTGCCTAAAGGCAAATTCAAATTGCACAAAACAGGAACAGGTTTTTATCACCATACGTCATGAAGGCTATATTGGAGAGGATCCATTTCAACTTCAGTGAAAGCTTTTCTAATATTGCCAGGCTGACACACACTATTTCCATGCTCTTTTACTGAGAGTAAAAATAACGGTCCTGGTCATGGTGAGCGAAGTGAATATGCTGATGGTTGGCACTGAGCAAATACAGCCGGTGGGGGCTATGCAGGCAGGTACCCTAGTGCCAAGGAAAAAAATCAGAGAGGGGGCAAGGAAAGAGATGCAGATAAGGTTCATTCCTGGGGCAGGAATATTTCTTCTCGGTCATGAGACCAGGTGCTCCTCCCCTCAGCATAAACTGCCTCTAATTGTAATTTTCTTTCCATATTATTCCGTTCCAAAACTGGAAGCCTTGTTTTTGTCAAAGAAAATAGGACAATACAAGGAAGAAATAAAGAAAATATACATATATTTTTTAATAGAAATAGTATTTTGCATGTACTTCCTTTCTATACTAAGAGCTCCAGGCTGCAAAATTTTATCAAAAGTAATGTGTTTGTTGTGCTTCTATTCCAGTGGCACTACGAACAAATTTAACCAGATGACCCATATTTCCGTGAATTTTTTTGTTTCTTAAAACGACTCTCACCCTTAATGTTTTGAATGTATGCATGGTAGGAAATATAATCCAATCTGCAGTCAGGGAAGTTGTATCTAGAGAGAAAGTAGACCACAGGTTTTCACAGTATGTGATTAAGGGAGCACAAATCCTCTTTAATAAAGGTGAACACAGCACACTTGTTACAATGAAAATACATATTAAGATGCTTTAATTTAAAATAAATAAATATCTTCTAGCTGTCATTATCAGAATTTTATAAACTTAGACTTGGATTCTGAAGTGACATTGGTAAAAAACATAGCTTTTAGTGGCCAAAACTGCTCAGAGACCATCTCAATGCATTGTAGGACAGCAGCTATAAACATAATCATACTATGCTTATACAAAATATTTTCACAGGTTTTCCTTAGATAGCCTCTCTTGCAGCCTAAAGACAGAGAGGCACAGGCCACACTGAGTGGCCAGATTTTTAGTTTCCTGCCATTAAACCCCGTCCCCTGCTATCATGAGCATCCATGTCAAATAATCCCTTTCATCAGTACAGAAAGCTAGTCACAGGTCCCTAATTCCGAGGTCAGTTCTGCTTCAGCACCATCCTCGATTAGAACAGCCAGGGGTAGAAATGGTCTAATTTGTACCTTCTTATCCAGGCTCCAGAGAGGTTAGCCAGTGCAGCCCACTGTGGCCACCCCCTGAGGAAACACTTCTAACAACCCATTGCGCTGTACCGTGTGTATTAAAATGTGTTTCATAAAAAGAAAACTTCCCCCTTGTTCTCATTACTGAAATGTCTCAAGTTAACATGAAACCAATAGCCCTCCTCATCAGTACAGAATGTATAACAATCACGTGCAGTTCATTTGTGGGAAGACAGTTGGATTTGCTGTAGAATAATCTACATCCTCTTTTTTTTTCTTTTTTTTCTTTTCTAATTTTTAAAAACGTGTTACATACACCTATTCTCTGAACTTGAACTTATGGAAATGTTTGTCAGACAGATTTCTAACTACCTGCATGCTGCCAGCCCCCTTCCTCTGAGACCAGGAGGTTTATTCATTGCTACCTTTGCACTGCTGGCAGTCATCCACACATACAGCATGAAGCAATAATTGCCCTGTTTAAGAATTCAACATATATGATTTGGTGAAATTCACCCTATTTCCATTTTCTCAATGCAAAGTTGAATGATTAAGGAATGTCAAAGACATTGGAGGCTTACTCTTCATATTTCCTAACATGTATTTCTGTTGGCAATTTCTGAGCAGGTAGTGTGGAAACTCACTAAAACAAACCAGTCTGTGAACTATATAAATCTGTGAAGCAGTGATACCACTCTACAAGGGATTTCTTGACATCAGCATATTCTCCATAAATAGAATTTAGCATATTTGTGTCTGGCAAAATTATTTTTCAAAGGGCTCTTTGAGAATTTCATGCATTTGTTGTTCCTGAAAAAGTAGAGTTTAAAAAAATAGTTTACATGAGACAGTTACACAGTGCCTATTTTGTTCAGATAGTCACATACAAAATACTACTCTTATTACAAAATTATAGAATTAGTTAGGTTGGAAAAGAGTGAGCACTTCGGCAGCTCCCTCAGTACCCTTGTGCAATCCCATCTGGCCCCATAGACCTGTGTGTGTCTTAAGAGGTGTAGCAAGTCGCTACCACTTCCCCTTGGATTATGTGGGCTTCAGTCTGCTCTTTGTCCCTGTTTTCCAGCTCAGGGGGCTGGGTACGCTGAGAACAACTGGTCTTACTATTAAACACTGAGACAAAAAAGTCATTAAGTATCTTCACCTTTTCCCCTTCTTTTCTACTATGTTTCCACCCACATCCAATAAAGGATGAAGACTCTCCTTAGCCCTCCTTTTGTTGCTAATGTATGTGTAGCAAATTTTTTTTGTTCTCTTTCATGGAAGTAGCCAGATTAAGTTCTAGCTGGGCTTTGGCCCTTCTCTTTTCCCTGCATAACCTCACAATATCCTTGTAATCCTCCTGAGTTGCCTGCCCCTTCTTCCAAAGTATATAAACTCTCCTTTTTTCCCCCAAGTTCCAGCCAAAGCTCTCTGTTGAGCCAGATCAATCTTCCCCACTGGCTCATCTTTCATTACTTGAAGACAGTCTGCTCCTACACCTTTAAATTCCCTTCTTGAAAAATTTCCAGCCTTCCTGGACTCCCTTGCCCTTCAGGACTGCTTCCCAAAGGACTCTGTCCTAAACAGGTCAAAATCTGTCCCCTAAATGTCCAAGGTAGCAATTCAGCTGAACCTCTCCTCCAAGGATTGAAAACTGTATCATTCTGTGATCACTATGCCCAAGAAACCCTCCAAAAATCATATGACCCACAAGACCCTCTCTGTTCACAACAGGTCCAGTGGGTGCCTTCCCTAGTTGGCTTACTGACCAGCTGTGTCAGGCCGCTTTCTTCAACACACTCTGGGAATCTCTTTCCTCTCTGCTGTGTTGTGTTTCCAGCAGACATCTGGTAAGCTGAAGTCTGCCACCAGAACAAGGGCTAGTGATTGTGAGATTCCCCCAGCTGCTTATAGAATATTTCATTCACATCTTCATCATGGCTGGGTGTTCTGTAATAGACTACCACCAGGATGTCTGCCTTGTTGGCCTTCTCCCGATTATCACGATCATAAACACTTGATCCTTAGAGCATCATCAAGCTCAAGACAATAACACTGCTGAATATACATGACTACCCCACTACCCTTTCTTTCTTGTCTCTCCTGAAGAAAAAGCATATGCAAATTCTGAAGAGCCTTCTTTAAGTTATTACTCAATGTTTATTTCTTCAATCAATGTAAATGTTAAACAAGATTGTATAATGACACTGAAAATATAACAGCAATAACAGAATCAGAGATTAATGTCTTAAATGTGTGAAACCCTTAGGAAAGCTGGTAAACAGAAAAAATGAAACAGTTATCATAAATTAAAAATACAAGACAGAAAGTGAAACAAGATTCAAGGGTCAATTTAAAGCATATTTTAAAGAAGCCCTTTACCATATTCCTCATCCACCACAAAAACAATTCACTTACATATCCTTTTTCTAATACTTTACACATATTTTTAATTCCTAGTAGAAATGTCATAATCTAGGTATGCTTTTATAAGCAAGGAAAATAATAGCAAGGGGAAAAAATAAAATAGAAAAGCATGGTATAAGCAAATCAGAGCTCTAATGCAGTGTTACCAAGGTCCAGAAGGAGGCAGATAATTCATATATAGAAATTTACCCTACTTCTATGGAAGTAGAAGTACTTGGATATGTGTTATATTTCCTCACTTCTGTTTCACCCTTTTTCACAATTTTAGTGATATCCTTATGGCAGTTACTGTGTTTTCAGATAATGTTGGTCACATGGTAATGTTATATGATTCTGAGAAGTTACTGCTTTCATTAAATAATGTCACTCTTCATTATTAAAGATCTGAAAGTGGTGGATTTGTCTTGTGTTTTTTCTCTTTTCTACAGTCATAAATGTCTGAACTTTTGAGACACAGCAAGTTCCCTCAACATCCTCACCCTCACCTACCCAGAACTACAATAGGAAGAACAGCTTTCTTCCCCTATGACTGTAGTTCAGGAATGTGGTTGAAACCATACTAATTAGAATTAAATTGGTACTTAAATGTGTCTTATGAGTATAACTATCCTTACTCTCGGTAATACCTTTGGGTAATTTTTTTCTGCTCTTCCCATTTTGTAATAAGTCTAACCAGCGCAAGAGTGCTCAACAGAAAGAAGAGGTCAGCTGAAGCTGAGTGTCTGTTTACATCCTAGCAGGCCAGAGTACAGCCATCCTAGGGTCACATAGCACTAATCATTAGAAACCTCTTTTTTTTCCCCCTCAAACTCATAAGAAATTTTTTTTTCTGCGAAAAACTTCAAACAGGAAAAAAAGAAATGTTTTTTTTTTTTCTTACGTGTCCACTCATAGATCTTGCTACAACTTATAGATCATGTCCTAGTAAACCATGTTAAAGGTGGGTAAAAGAGTGGTACCTGTTGGAAAGAGAATATAGCATTTTGAAGTCTACACAGACGTGCTAACACCACAAACGTAGCCACTGGTATTCAAGGTTGAGAATAACATGTATTTTAGTCAGCTAAATAATAAACCTAGCAAGATGTAGTCTGGGCAAACTCATAAATTCTTTCATCATTACTGTCTTTTTCTTGCTATGAAATCTGACAGTGGCTTGTCTAACAGTAGTGCTAATCCAGGGCAGATTAATGTGCTAATGTAGAGCAGAGAATCACCATATTTTGCCCCTCTGTCCCTCGCAGGCAGTGCACTCTTTGCAGTGTACTGATGAAGTTTCCAATAGCATTTGTGCTGCATAAAGTACATCTGTGGAGAGGAAAACACACCTTGAGGTTCCAATATTCCATCTGCCTGAAGGATTCCAATAAATAATGTAGTGTTTTTGAAGGAACAATTTAAATAATTTGTCTTAAATTTCTTTATTCTTGAATGTCATTCTTTTCTATGCTTCTATGTCATAATGAACACAATGTATTTTTTACTTTACACAATGTATTTTTTACTTTACACAGTGTATTTTTTACTTGTGCCTTAGGATATGCTCACTATGCCTCCTTGTTTTGTTATCCAAAGGGTCATTGCTGAAGGACAGAGGACTTTCAGGGTGAAGGAAAGAATGTTATTTTAATTTTAGGTATAGATTCCAACTTCTCAACTGTAGCTATATCTTTTTAATGGGAGTTATATGCACATATCAAAGAAAATAGGTACTTTAAAAACTGTTTTGATTGGCTGAATCTCTTTAAATAATTTATATACAACTGTAATCACAATGTTTCTTGTCTGATGAGCTTATATGCTTGATTCAATGATGGGGAAAAAAACCAATAGGCTAAGTTGTTGATAGTAACTCCCAGGGAAAATATTCTGTATTAAAGGATTGCTACTGTAAGTATTGAAAATCTTGAAATGTTAGAAAAATTGAAATTATAAAACCACTGAAGGAAACTATTGCATGGTAATCACCATCGTCTTTTTCTCACAGCTTGACTCTATGACAGTTTGATGGGTTTATTACAGTTGGCATGGATTGCTTTGGCTGAACTAAATGGCAGCTATCTCGCATGCCCTTGATTGTGCTCAGACTAATCAGAGGTTTTTGAAGTGATAGCTTTTGTGTGTTTTTGAGGAATGATGCATTTTAAAAGCTGATATATCAAGACATTTTAAAATAAAGGTATTGTAACAAGACCTGTATTGCCTCAATGAAATCATACTGGGAACTATCTACTTCACTCTTCTGTAACACAGGGGCAAAGATTTAGTTATTTGTTATGACAGTATAATTCTTTGCTGTTTTTAAAAAAAATTTAGACATTACTCTAAAATTACCATCTTATTATAACAAAATTAATTCTAAGTCAGACCTGGAGATCCTCAGCACAAAACTTGTTTGTAGTGACTAAAATATAATTGGCTTAAATGACAGTTAAATAGAGACGGGGGATGTATTTTAAAAAGTCACAAATTATACATGGAGATTTCTATTAATAAATAAGTTTAATGTTAATGTATTTAATGAAATATTTGTTCTTCGCTTTATTTTGATCAAAGCTTCTGCTTATAGACACGTAGAAAAAAGGTAGATAAACAGAATGTAGGTAGTACATACCCTTTGATAGCTACAGCATAGAGTATCTAAGAGAAGAAGGGGTTCCTCTCATCTACTTCTTGTGAAATAAATTTATTCAACATTCTATTTCACTTCCTGGTGGGTGGCATATGCAGTCCTTCACAAAACAAGGGCAACATGGTTGACCATCATTTAGATTAGTTCCTTTCCATAAATCTGTCTGTTCAACCAACCAACCTAGACTGTCATTAACATAATTTTACTTTTCTTTGTCAATAGGACTCAGTCAATTCCATCTCACTGCATTTAGATGTATCCCCTCTAAAATATCTTCTGTGTCTGTTTCTCTTCAGGAAATTTATGTAGGGAGTAGTAAGAAATTGAATCATCATGAGAGGCATCACTTCTTTTTCCTAAATGTTCCTTCTTTCTGGAGTCCCTGGTGTATTAAGGTCCACACAACACACAACTCACTTTCCTATGTTCTTCTTGTACTAGCCCCTTGCTACTAATTCATGCACCAGAGGTGGAGAAAGTCAGTCTTGCTTGCTTCTCCTTCAGCCACTCCTCAGTCCACATCATCCACATAGTCAAGGCTGTAGTGTTTCCTAATCTTTTTCTTGTAATCCTCATTTGTAAAAATCTTTGTTGAAGATATATATCATGAAAGACTGGACTAAAACTTCCCTGGGTAGCTGCCTTAGTGTGAATTACAATTAGCCTTTAGTTAAAATTTAAATATACACTTTTGTAGAATATGAAATTAGATTTCAATCTCTCCAGTGCTGGACTATTTTTTCCTTCTTTGAAATCCCTCTAATTTGCAAAAACTGTAACCTACAGCTGACCTAATCCTTCTGTTTATGTTATTAGAATAATTCTAAATCTCTGAAGATAAGTCAAAATGCAGTGTCCATTCTGGTACTGCTGAACACTGCCCTTAGCAGCTATCTGAGAGTCCATTTTCCCTGCTACTGAGGAGAGTTGGTTCGCCCTTACTACAGGTCAGATCAAAGTGAATTTTGCTAATTATTGCTCAGTATCAGAGCTGACAATGGTAAAAATTAAACAGGTAGACAGAAAAAGAGCAAGACAGATTAAGTAGTGAGCAAGTGTCAATGGTAATTGTATCTTGGTTACAGCATCCATTTCATTAAATGGAGAAAACAGGGCAAAGTCTTTAAAGGTTCAAATATGGCAATTAGTTTTTTCCTTCTCACCCTCAAGAGATGTCCCTTGTTTTACTTTTCTTACACCTTCCTTTAAATTTTTTCCAGCTCCTGCTGAATCCTGTCTAAAATATGTTGTTAGACCATTCTAGGGCCCTGTATTATGCCTTATGTTTGAAACAAAAATAGAAAGATTCTTCAGTATTGTAGATTGGACATCATCATCACAACCCTCTTTGCCTCAATTAAGACGGCTTTAGAGGTTCATGTTTCAAGGGAACTGGAATCATTCCAGAAGGCAATTTCAGCATCAACCTACCTAAGTGCAGGTTTTGTATCCCTAGTGGAATTTATAGTGCTGTGAACGCAGTGAGGCTGAGCAAGAAGTCACCTACTGCAGTATCAGCAGACACCTTCCTCTTTAAAGGAAAAAGATCAAATTCAAATTCTACTCTTTAAGACAAATGAGGTATTTACTTGGGTAAATTATAGTTAGGGTAACAGTAAGATACATAATTATGCAAGTAACAGTTATAGTAAGGGTTGTATCTAGCCCTCCAGCATGACTTTCATTTACATCAGCTGCATTCTTGGTTTTTTTCCTCAATTGTGACAATGAGGACTGAGATTTCTTTCTGTGTCATCAGATGATACCAGGAGCAAAGGTCCTAGGCACAAGCTTTCAGTGTCTCTGTCTAAAACTATTTATATTTCTCTGGTATCTGGGATACTCCTCACTTAGATTTTGAGAAATCTCACTTTGAGGAATCAAAGAAACAGAATACAAAAGAGAATTGCAATCACAAATATAAAGTTACTTTTTCATGGATGAAGAAGCAATACATACAGGCTTATATAAGAACTGTTCTACAGAATAGAAAGAATGCATCTTAGTATATGTTTGAATTTTGTCAGAAGTAAAGAAGGCTTAGATTACTAGGAAAATAAATACTCATTATTATTTACTGTTGAATTCTGGATTATACAGATGCTTGCAGCATTATTTTTCATTGTAAACTTCTATAAAGTTTTTGTCATCTGATTTGCATTCTTCCAGTCTAGGAGATCTTTTCCCTCAGTAGACTGATCCACATTGCAGTGTATATCACTGTATGAGACATATTTTCTTCCAACTAAGGTAACTGAATGATTAGCCATTGCCATTGGATGGTGGCCTGGCCTGCAGGAGCATTTATTTTACCCTTAAACTCATAAGTTATGTGCTTAAAAGTAAATTATTGCAAAAAGAACTGCAACATTTGTACACTTCTGGTATATATATTTTAATATGAAAACATGAATGTAGACTCCATTCTTTATAAGCTTAGTAACATATTCTGGGTGGTACTTAAGCGTTTAAAAATCCATCAAATCCCCTCCTCCAATCTGCCCAGAACTGACAGTTGCTTCTGTCAGTAGTTTCTCTTCCTTTTTGCTTTCTATTACCTTTCTCCTTTGCATGCTTCACTAGCTTCTTATTTGTTTATATCTATGTCTAGTCATCTTATCTTTGACATTGAAGTTCAGTCAACTTCCAATTATTTGTTTGAGTGCCAGATTGACCGTAACAGAGATGCAAAGTTGTTTCCTTGTATAGCTGGCTCAGGATCAGCAGAGCTTATTAAGTGTCAACAGAGCATTGTGGGGATGTAAATGCGTTGCTTCCGAGATCACCACAGGTGGGTTTGGTTCTGACAGCAAGGTACAGAAACTTTCAGCTACTGCAGAAACAAACTTGGCTCTTGCCACATTTATAAAACCCAGTACAGTCCTGTTCATTCTGAACCTTGGCCAATTTCAATAAACTTTGTTTGTCTTGTCTCTGTCATTCCCATTATTTTCTATATTTTTCTATTATTCAGAATATTTCAGCCCTCATTACAGAAAATTGCTTTGTTTTCTTCTCTAATTCCATACTGTTCTTTTTTTAAAATCTATTTGCTTTCCATCTGAGCTTTACATACTGTATTTGTATTCTGTCAGGTTTCTCCTTGTATATCTTTCTCTTTTTTCAAACTTTGTCGGGATGGTCTCACCAACATCTCCTTAAGTCGTATTTAAGCTCCTCAGTATGATGTCTTTGACTAATAGGATTGTAAGTGTCATGGTCAGAAGGACCTAGTCATTTATATTTGTACAGCACATTTTGACTTATGGTATTTCATGTTTAATAGAACATGTTCTGTATCTATTGCCCGGTCTCTCCCAAAGAAAGACTATAATCGTAAAATAAAATCAGATCAGGAATTCTCTGTAGAGTTATACCTGCTCCTGAAATTTACACCATGCTTAGAATGCCATTTCTTCTTCCTTGTATTGTGTTTTATTCTTCTTCATACTCTTTGGCTTTATTTAGAACTAAAAGCAAAATTGCACCCAATGCAGATCAACGCTTTCAGACTGAAACTCTGCCTAACTACCTTCAGAGTTTCTTTTTTTCCAATTTGAAAGTGCTGACATTTTAATGAAATATCCTGTTCTCATTGTATATGAGGATCCAAGTGGATTAAATTAACATATAAACATATGTGCACTTGTCATACTGCATTGACTTACCAAATTTTCTGTAATTTCACCTTACGTTACATGAGTGAATGAGCTCAGTAGTTTGACTGCAAGTAAAAAGTGGTGGATTTTTTTCCTACAGTATAATAATTTGAGCCTAGAAAATGTTTGGTATCATGTTTTATTATGATCATTCATTTTTTATGCAATCATCAAAGAAGCCAGTGTACAGATGCAATACAACCATGTATCATCTGAATGCAACATCCTTGTTGCACATAGTGTAATGACCTTTCATTGACTTCATTGCTGGACATATTTATGGTTGTTAATGGTTTAATTTCACACATTTAGATTTCAGCATAGTCATTATTGTTGTGATGATTACAGTAGTTATGGTAATAATGTAGCTCCAGTGTACCATTGAGAAACTACTCTAAAGATGGTCAAAGTCAGTTATTTCTAATAACTAAAACAATCAGTTTCTGGTTGTTTGTTACAAGTTTAAAGATGCTATCTTCAAACATGTTCTGTATATCTTTCATCCAGTTGAAAGTGGCAAGTTTAGTGCAAAATAATTAAGCTTTACCAAGGTTATTTAATGAAGAAAAATGATATCTTGATTTTTTACCATTATTGTGTATTGTGTCTGTTCATTCCCTGGAGCCATCAGTGTCACACTAATGAAATGGTAAAAGTAATAATAAGATCTGAATATTTTCTGTTTTAATGCTGCAGTAAGTACAAATGCATGATCAAATGCATGAACAAATTCGAGGTATCTATACAGCACACAGCTCTAGATCAGAAGCTCTGATTTGCCAGTTTGAATATAGCTCAGCTTAGCAGGGACTGAGGGTTGTTATATGATGATTATTGCGTAGTGATCTGGTTAATTCACTTCCTAATTGACAGGTTGTTATATCCACAAAAGCCAATGCCACAAATGGCACTTCAGCTTGCACTGTTGGTAGTAAGTGAGCACTGAATGGGATGTGTAGACTGTGCTGTTGCCTTACTGTCACAAATAGCAGTTCAATGGTAGCAATTATGTATGCTTTTTTTCTAATGTGAACAATACAAGGCTCAGGATTTGAGGCCTGTCCATTTGGTGCCTTTCACAGGAGCAAAATAAATTGCAAAAAGCAAAAAATCTTTTAGAAGTATTATTTGTCATACTTAATCATCATATGTTTGGGTGTACCAAGTAAATATTCTCCGAGTTCTCAAAAGGATAATATTTTTTCTATCTAGTTGTGTGATCTTCAAAGCTTTCCCAGCAGTCAAGAGAGCTTCTAAGTATAAAACAATATAGCACATATTTATTGTATTTACATATACTAATATATGAAATAAAAGTTTTACTACTTGTACTACTCTCTCTACATACACCATGGCTCGAACAGAGCATCTTTTATACTAAAATGTGACATCAATTTGGGGATCTGTCTTTTATTAAACAGGGGATTATATCACCATATCAGTAAGCATATACAACACGAGTACAGAGTGAATAAAAAAAGCAGATACACAGGAGTGGGATTTTTCATACATTAGTAATTCTTTTTGTTGGTGGACCTTGACAATTTTGATCAAAAACAGAGGGGAAGGGACAGAGAGAGTCAGAGATTCAGAGGAAGGGGAAAAAGGAGAGAGACAGGAAAGGAGGGAGGGAAGGAGACGGGAAGGGAAGGAGAAAGGGCAGGGC
>NW_021938789.1:27703835-27726445 GCF_001715985.3 Manacus vitellinus | reverse complement strand
CTGCGGAGAGGGGCCGCCTCCCTCCCTCCCGGTTGGCGGAGCATCCCGGGCGCCTGCCCCTCTTGTGCCCCCTCTCCCCCGGCCCTCGGCCCGTCCGGAGCGCTGTGCGGGGCTGGGGGGGAAGGACCGCGGCTGGCGGAGGCCCCATGCGCTCGCTAGGCCTCAGCAAGCCCAAATCCGCTCACTGCCCGCCAGCCGAAGCCCAGGGTGTTTGTTGCCCTTCCCTGGTCTGAGCTCCGTAAACCTCCTGTGGAAGCGCTTCGGCGAGCGAAGGACCCAGCGGGAAGGCTGCTCGCCCCAGGGCACGTCTGCCAGCTGGTGAGGGATGCTAGGGACTCTTAGAGTCGGCTTCAATGCTGTTTTTAATAGCAGGATCTCAGGCGCACAAGATACCTATTGTAAAACGTATATTTTGTCCAAAGCGGTGCTGAAAAGTAATTAGAAACCAAAACTTGGTGCATATTATGAAGTATGATGTTGCTATTGAAAACAGTGCAACCTAATTATAAAAAAGTTTTAAAAGACATTATAAATTTATGGAACAAGCAGCACTGAATTATAAATGAGGGCCTTGGCTTATGTTTCTCAGATAAAATTAGAAAAGGTAGTTGTCACGAAGCTTGCTGGCTGTAAGTTGCATAGGAAAGTTTTGACAAGCATCATGTGATGTGTAAGGCCTACTGCTCTGTCCCACTTGCTATAACAGCAAATTCCAGTAGTGGCAAACTTAATACTTAAATTTCTCTGTACTTCAAAACATGTTAATTACCTTGTAAATATTAGTGAGGTGGTAAGGTATTACAGGACAATGTTATTTGTTACACCTGGCCTTCTCAGGTGATTTTTTTTTTAATGCAGGCACTATGAAACTTCTGACTTTACTGTCCCTAGAAATAGTGAATATGAAGTTTTGTTTAGTTTTAGACCTTTAATTTGTGTTTTCAAAGCAGAATAGAAGATGCTATGATTGAGGTAAAACAAAATTGTGACACCAGAGTGCACTTGTTATAATACTGCCTCATGAGTATACTACTAATTTAATTTTTTAACACATTCTGTAGTCCTGAAAAGTTCAAGAGTATACGTATTGGATGGTAAAATTTGAATCTTCACTCTCATTAACAGAGTAGACAGCAAAGTGAGTAACACGTGTGTGTTTGCCATCCTATAGAGGTGGAATAAATATTGTTTCATTAATATCTTACAGGTGAAAGAGAAATCAAGTCCTGAGACTTTACTTCCTTAGTTCTCATTACGGATTATAAAGACCTTTTTCAGAAGAGTAGTGTTTGAAATAATTGTTAACCTGTGTCAGTCATGCAAAACAAACAAAAAGAGGAATTTTGCCCTAGGTACTTGAGAGAATCCACGCTTTAGTGTACATGGCTCAACTGTGAAGCTGAATTGCCTGCACAGAAGAGAGACTGACAAACCTGTTTAATGTGCAACTTGCAGTATTTGTATTTACAATATCCCTGTTTCCAGTCAGTATTTATACTGGTGACCTGTTTTGGAAAAATGAATAAGAAATGCATGAAAGCCCTGTGATGGCTTTGCTCCAGATTCCATTTTCGCTTCCAGCTATTTAGAGAATATACATTTGGAAACCATACAGGACATAATTAGAGCTTGCTGTCAAAAAAATTGAGAAGTGATTTTCCAAGTTTGTCAATACAATAAAATCTGGATTCATGCTGTTTCAAAAACGTATCTTAAATTGTCAAAATGAAAGTAGTGGCCTCTACAGGACTGAAAACACATTCCCTTGTCTGATGATACTTTAGGACTTTTTTGCTATTTTCTCTGATGGAGATGATAAAGTTTTCATGATGTACTTGTGGAATGTACATGGGCTCCTAAAATCTTTCATTGGTAAAGCAAGTGTAAAATAGATAAGTTTTTATGGACAATATTCCTTCTAATGTTACACTGCATTCCCTGGATGATTACATAGAAAAGTCATGCCTGATGTTTTTAAATAATTTTTATCCTCTTAGATTTAGAAGATACAAATACTGAAGACTAGTGCTGTGAGACATTAGTCATATGTTTGTGGGCTGCCAGGTGTATTTGAGCACAGTTAGGAATGGTTTAAAGTAATCATATCTAGAAATAAGTTGACGTTGGAAATGCCATATTTCAAAGCTTAGAAAATTCTGTGTTTGTGGTTGTTGTTTTTTTCTTAATATAGTGATGCTTTTTCTCATGTTCTTTTCTAGACTGTTCTGATAGTATATGTTTTTGTTAGTGCTTAGATGGTGCAGGTTTGTTAATGTAATTATAGCCTTGTCGTACAACTGTGAAAAACACCTCACATCAGCTTCAAGCTTGGGGCTCTGTTTCCAGTTTTGCCCACTTCATTTATCTGAGTAATCCCACTGATGTTATAGAATCTCACTCTTTCAAGGGCAAGAGTGACTTGGCTTGTTGTGTTTTAGGAGTGCTGTGGAAGGTCAGGGGGTTTTAATGTTTTCTACTATTCAGCAGTGATTTTTCTCTCCAAACACTTAGGGTACCGTTCTGATTTGTTTTGAAGACTGGTGGCCCAAAAGAGAGGGCACTTTAAGATATAAAGTATGAGAAAGAGAACCATAAAGGCAAGAATGTGAGAGTTGTAGTAACATTTTCACTCACTAAATATATGGTTATGATTTCTGGTTTTATTACTCCATCACACTACAGCAAACTGAGTACTTACTAGTCTTGATGGTTCTTCTGAAACCGTTTTCTTGTAAGATGGGGAGTAGCCCAAAATATCAATTGTATCCTTGACAAAGTTGTTGAAATACAACTATGGACAGAAGAGGACAAGCCAGATGAAAAGGGGAGAAAGGGCTAGAGGATTCATACTTTTCTTTGAAGTTCCCTTGAAACTCAGGTTCTTGGGATACTGAGATATGGTAAGGTATTGATGTGTTTTTGTTTCTTTTCTTTTTCTGATAGACAATTAAGAGGCACTTGGGGTGGGACAGAAATTTGAAAAGGAAAATATCTCTTTTTTTCCATCATTCAACACATTGTAAATGGGCCTTATGTTTATTGTATTTCTTAGTGGAACCAACAGAATAAAGCACTAATGAGGAGTGAAATGGGAAGCAGGAATCTCAATACCCTGAATTTTTCAGCAGTTTTCTTGATTGGTTCAGCTTGGTTTTCTTACTATGAATGCAGAGCTTCTCATATCTTGGTTTCTATGTTATAAATAATCCAGTGCACACTGCTGATCACAACTGATTCAAAACAGATGATTTTTTTTTTAATAGCTTGGCTACAATGAGTTCTACATCACAAATTCTGAAGCTACAAGTGATCCTTATTAAATGTTTATCTGCACTCCTGTCCCACTCCTGTCAGTGGTAAGGAGTATGAAAACAAAACTATGCTGTCTTTCTGTCCTCACTTTGCTTTCCACTGAGGAGAAAAATCTGTTTAGAATGTATTTGTACTTTTGAAATGTTCATGGTATGGTTTTGCTAGAATGTTTGTAGAGTACTTGCTAACTGTGTAACAAGAAAGTGCTTGAGAACATTGGATGTGCAGAAACCAGAGAACTCTATGAGTTAAGAGGTAGTGAAAGAGTTTTCTGTGTGAATAGGGAATGCAGTTTCCATTACTGCTTTTGGCTTGTGGGGAGGTGAAAACACTACAGTTTTTAGCATGGGATTCTGTAACTTGTGCAAGATTGGATTTGTCTGAATTTTAGAACATTTAAGTGTTGCTTGCACTTTTCCCTTAGAAAAGAAGGGCACTTTGTTCCTTACCTTCTCATTGGAATTTGCTTTCTTTTGTCCTGTAAACAGCAGAGACTGTGAAGAGTGAAGATACTGAGGTTTAAGTTATTTGGAGAGGGACTTTCATCCTGTCTCTTTCCTGGACGCTACTGTGGCTTAGGGGTGTGTGGTAGAAGACTTCCAGTCGTAGCACTCCAAGGTGTACAGCTTGCAATAATCCTGTAGTGAGATAGGACAAGAATTTTTCTCCCCAAATGTCTTTTTCTTCTTGGTTTCATCCTGTAGTATCATTTGCTGGTTGTTATCCTAATTCCACGTAATTTCTTCCTGCCTCCTTGTCTGCTCAGGAATGTGCATGTGCCCTGTGAAACTGTCTGGTATCTCATTCTGGTTTCAGTGATGGGTTGGGGACTGCTTTTACTTAATTGATGTATATTTATTGAAAATAAACCTGTGAGGCAAGTACTGAATGTGCAATGAGAAGCTAGCTGTGTCTGAAGTTCTGACACCTTCATTTGTTTATCCAGTGTAAAGCAGAATTCTAATATTGCAGTGCTGATGTAGCTGTGATAGCATCAGACACTGTTAAAATACATAGTGATTGTGTATGTGGGTTTTTTAACCAGTCTGTCATTTGCTTGAGGCTGTGTGTTGTTGATTTTTGGCATTAGTGAAAATGGCTATGTTAACTCTGAGATAACACTTTTATTCTTTATTTCTCTGGAAGTGATAGGGCTGTACTGTATCTTTCATCTCAGAGCATGTGAAGTTAATAAGTCAGGAAATGCTGCAGAGTATTTGCTTATGTGTGCAAAGTATGTACTGCTGGTTACAGCCAAGGACTGTGACCTGGTATGTAAAGTGGGGCAAGTGGTCTAGACTGTGGTTTATCCAGACCTGTGTCTGAAGTACTTGCCTACTAGAGCTATTTCAATTAAAACCTATCTTGACTTACAATATAGTGTTACAGTAGTTGTCTTGCACAACATAAGTCTTAATGAGAAGTTGTACATGTGAAGGAAAATAGACCTTTTCTCAAATGAATGGAGCTGAGCTGTTTGCTAGATATGTTGTCTTACCACAGTATGGTTAAATGAAAGAATACTTCAGAATTCTGTTTTCAGAGAAGAGTAACTGATTTTACTTTGGCGTAATGAGTGAGAGTTAAGTTTTCATTTTTACAGGCAAGGATCAATATATAGATCAAGTAGGGAAAAATATTTACAACTTTAGAGATCTGTACGGATTACATTAGCAGTTCTTGGGGTTTTTTTCCAGTTAAATAACTTATCTTCAGCTGTTTGGTTAAAATTCTGTGCTTTGAACATGAAATTGAGGTTATTAAAATAAGGTAAGAGGTTTCTCTACTTCCACTTACTAATGTTTGTAACATCTAGAGACAAAAGTGGGTTTTGTTTTAGCTTTCTTGCTACTTTTTTCTTTTTAGCCTAAAAAAACCTTTGGCTATTTGAGATTTAACAATTTTGACGTCACACAGGTGACTGGAAACTGGAGTATACTTATGGAAGTAATGGAAAAGATTGAAAATGGACAAACTTATTTACATACGGTAATATTTCCATAGTTATACTCTTTCAGGAAGGCATGAATAGAAACGATGCTAAGATTCCACAACTGTTATGCTGTGGTGTGTAAGAATGCTGTGGTATGTACTTACAGAAACCTGGAAGGGAAGTGGAAAAGGCTTGCAGAGGGGCAATTCAGCCCACTGAGTCCAGAATGTCATGGTTCTGTTTATGTGTCCTTCTTCTGCCACCAAAACTGACCCCAGGAGGTGATTTGACTAAAATGAAATGTCTTGTTATTAGGGTTGTTTTCCAGCGGAATCAACTCATTGTGTCACTGAACGGGTACTAGTACTAGTGAGGCTGGAGGCAAGTCCAGAGCTGGGAGCAAAAGGGGAAAATGGTACTGTAGAAATCAAGATGCAAATCAATCCTAGTTGCCATGGAACTGTTGTCTTCGGTGTCCATTTCTTTTGTTGGATGTCTCCATTGCTTTCTTGTACATGTCTTTGTGCTCACCTTTGCTATGAACCAGTAGTACAACTGTCGCAGATATCTTGATCCTAAATATGTTTTCTGTCACCAATAAACCTTTATGATGTTACAGACTTTTTTACTGACTTTTTAAATGTATGTTGCTGTGAAGCTTTTGTTGAAGAGAAATTTTGTCATTGCACAATTGCAGTATTAGAATCTGGTTTTGGGAATGTGCTGCTGTTGACAATATGTTTATGATGTCGTGGTTTGAATTTTGTTTTCCCCCAGGGGCTAAGAAAAGTGGTAGACCCCAAGGGGTGGAAACCCCTGGAAGTTTTGGAGTTCTGTCCAATGGGTGCTCCTGCAAAAATGTCAACATTCCACAAGCTCACCGGAAGAGATGAGTGGTAGTTGGGTTGTTGCAGGAGAGGTGGCCATGTTGTAGAGCCACGAGGAAGGGGCTCTGAGCCCCTCGGGCCCTCTGGGGCCTCCCAGCCCCTGGCTGGGGGCTGCGGGGACCTGGAACAGCATAAAGCTGGGCTAGGTGCCTGTAGTTATGCCGGGAGATGTTTTCTCCATGGGCACAGAGCAGCAGCCGGCACTGACCAGAGAAACGGTGGCAGAGAGCCAGGATAGATAACACCTGAACTGAAGGAGCAGCAGAAGCAACATGCAGCACCAGAGAAAGGACTCCTGGAAGGAGAGCCGGGAGAAAGAGAGCCAGCAGCTGAGAGACAGAGTTCTGGGGGTAAGACTGTACCAGCCCCCCAAAACTTCTTTGAGACCTCAAGAAAGGAGGAGATGGACTCCTATTTAGAGGAAGAGTTTTAGACATGCAGCACCAGAGAGAGAGAGGAGCTGAGAAGCTCAGAGCGTCCGGAGCTGGACCGGGACGGCCAGAGGAATGCGGGGGGAGTTGACCTTGGCTCCCCCCCCCACCTTGCACTGCTGCCACGGTGGCAGCCTGAGAGGCAGGGCACAGAGGCCCTTGCAAGGAGCTGAGTCTCCTGGAGATACCCAGACCGTCACGAAGACCCCCCTGTGTCTTCGTGATATGACGTGGTGAACGACCTTGTCTGGGGTTACGAAGCCCACGGAAGACCCCTCGGTTGGAGGCGATGGGGCCGAGAGAGGCTTGAATACCTCCCTCGTGGATGCTGGCAGAAAGCCAGCTATCAGCTGCTGCATGTGGAGAAGACAGACAGACTGCTGCCTCAGAAGATGCTGCTGCTTAAGGACTGGAAGGGATCTGTCCTTCTTTCCCTCCTGGACTTTTATTTGGAGGGGAGAAGAGATCTGATCCACTGTAAATACATATGTCATGGTAGAGATAGTTGGTGATCGTGTGTATAATGTGATATGATATTTATTTGTACAGTCATTGTAATATATTTCCCTTTCCCCCACTTTGAGTCTGGTGTGTTTTGTCTGGAAAAACCCATCTCATTAGGTTGAGATGTGGGAGGGGGAATGGAGCTAGGGAATTGGATTTTGGGGTTATCTCAAACCATGACAATGAATAGCTAATTTCTACTGTGTATGAAAGTAGATAAGAAATTATTTTACTTTGGTGCATTTTGTTCCTAATTATTCATAAAGTGTGTTTTATGATCTGCTGCAAAGTGTCTCGCCAGAATAATGTTATAATTCAAGATTGTGAATGTTTTATTGTGTGAAGCGAACTGGAGCCATTTGTCTTCATGCATTTGAAGTTGTTATCTGTATGGACAAATTGACTTGGCCTTCATTTGGAAGGAGCAACTAGTGTCTGAAAAGGGCGGTTATATAGTAGTTATGGTTTGCCTTTTGTGTTTCTTGAGTAATTTGTGGGGTTTTGCTTTGTGGGTGTAGGGTTTGGGTCTTTTTAAATAGCGCATGTTGGGTATTGCTGAATGCTGTTACTCTTCACAGTGACTTTTTCTGTGGAAAACCATTAATTATGGTGAAGTTTTTACCTGAAGAAGTCAAACTCTGGCTCTTGTTTTTAAAAGAGCTTCCTGGAGGAGAGATTACTTCCCCCCTTTGTTTACATGTACTTGTTAAGGGCCAGTTTGCTTTTAGAATTTTTTTGTTGGTTAGGACTTCTGGGCTGGAGGCAGTCTGTCAGTGTATTTTATCAATTGAAATAATCATTTGCATCTAACAGAACAAGATTGGATGCTGTCCTTTGAAGTTGGATACTATTTGTACTTGAAGAAACGCAACTTTATCTCATCAACTCTGAATACATATTGTATTCAAAGTAATTGTTTGGGTATGTAAAGAAGTAGGGACAACAAACTCGAATTTCTGCATACTCTTGCTGTGTGCTACATAATACTCTATGTTGGACCTGCTTTGATATGTATGTGCTATTTTTCTCAATTCATGAAGTAAAACTTTAATCTTTATTTGAAAAACAAAAAGAACAACCATACTGGGATGCCTTCCATAATATGCTGTTTGTTCTGGTAATCAGGCATTCAGTGTCCAGAAATACCAATATTTTTTCGCTTTTGGTATAGAGGAAAAGATTTAGAAAAATCTATATTTTAACTAAGTTCTGCAAGGACACTCTTTTTATATTAGCAACTTTCTTGTGTTGTTAATGAAGGAATAGTACTTTACACACCTATTTTTTCTTTTTAAAGTACTTTCAAGTGCTAAACTATAGTCTTGCCCAGATAAGTTTATCTTATGGCTTATAGATCTGACCTGTGAAGAATTCTTACTCTAATTCAATGCCTGGCCCTTCCGTCTCAAGAGCTTACCTCCCTCGTGGAGTTGGGAATGTCTGACAAAGATGCATCTGGTTTTAATCATGTGGCAGATGAACGTTTGATAAAACCTGCAAATTGTGTGCAAGCACATCATACCATATGGCAGAAAATATGGCCAATGCATGATGAATAGTGCCTGCCTTTTAGCTATGTGGCAGCCGTATGTCTTAGTAGCATCTTGTCAAGATGAGTTTGACCAAAGCACAGGTGTCCCCTGTCGTATCACTGCATGGCAGTCTTTTTATTGGGATCACGCTGAGGAGGAACAGTTCTGGTCTCTTCTGCTTGTCACTGTTTAGGACACTTCTGGGCAGGGTGATTTGCTATGTGGTTCTCTTAATACTTCCAGAAGATGAGGTATGGGCCCCTTCAGCTGAAAAAGTGGGCATTTTAACATTGGTAGCTGTCCATGATGGACTGCAGAAAATTATTAGGAAAAGACATTTATTTGTTTTTGGTGGGCAAATAATGAAATCCTTTGTTTAGTACTGTCAATAGTTAAACTGCAGTCTAGCCTAGAAATGCCTGTCTCATGAGAGGTGGTGATGATCTGACAGAGAACAAGTACTCTTATTCAAAGACTAGTCTCTTCATTCTTAATACACATTTCTTTGATTATGCAAAAAATGTCAATGTAGAGTTAGAATTTTCTACCCCTTCACCAATGCTAACAAAATGTCTCTTTTAAAACTCATAATTCTTCTTATGATTTGTTGGTTAAAAAACAGTTGATGTGCATCAGAGAACAAGATGTGATTCAGATTTACGTGCTAGGTTTTTTAAATGCTATTATTAGCAAATTACCTGTATTTTTTAAATGCTGTTACTTAGCAAATGATTACAGTCTCGCCCTGTGGTTTGGTTCGTGTTCGTGAGCCATTCTGACTGTAGCCTGACTGGTGCAGAGTCTGACCAAGGGGGTGCTGGTTTTGGCTTCTAGGGAGCAGTTGTCAATGGAAAAAGGTTTATAGTGCAGTAAGGCTGAAATAGCTGGGAGAGGACCTAGAGAGGGACTATTTGGGTGTGTTTCTTGCTTTTGGAAAGGCAGTGGGAAAAGTAGGACGTGTATTGGCATCTAATGGACTTTGCTTCTGTGAATTTGTGGTTACTATTGCTTATGAAGCTTCTTTGACCTATGTTTATTCTTCGGTGGGTTTGTAAGAGATGCTTGTGATACAAAATTTCCTTGTGAGCTAAGGGCCATTTTATCCACATTCCATAAATTATCCACCACTCAAGTCTAATTGTACTTCTGTTGTCATATGTGTGTTGTTACTGAGGATGTGACTTAAGTTTTAAAACGTTTGGCTGTCCTGAGTTGCACGGTGAATACCCAGCTTGAGGTATCTCTGTATACATTGTTTCATTGGTACAGCACCAAATAATTATTTTTAAGAGATATGGAGAACATCCTGTGAGAAACTCATGAGATTTCAGAAGTTTAGGAGCTACTATTTTATATAGGAAGTATTGTCTTGGTAGGAATGTATTAACACATTACTTGTGTTCTTAATTTATTGTTAAAACTGTGACATAGCTCATGGTTCTGCCTAAGGGCTATATGGCACTTAATTATGCTTTTTGTGTGCTCTTGGGGATGTACTCCCAAGTGTACCTAAGCTCACTATCCATCCAAATCTGATCCCCATATTCCCAAGACCCCTGCAATGTATAGTCAGTGTAATCACATATCATAAAAAAGAAAAATCAAGTCCTTTTCAGTTAATTCTGTTAGTGCTGTCTTAACACATCATCATCTTGTACGGTAATTTGTGATAAATTTTAAATTATGACCCTTGCAAAAAGTTATTCATGTTTGTATTTTTTCTGAGGTACTGAATTTATTTGAGTTACATTCCCAGTAATGGAAAGTTTTATTGTTCTGCAGGATCTGAACCCAAATGGTATTTTGGGGTTTTTGTTTCTTGAGACTTTAAGTGCAAAGGCTTGCACATAGCCTCTCTTTTTAGTTTGGATGGAATTCAGAGCAATTCAGTTTGGAGGGGTGGGGACTTCTCTCAGAAAGACTTGCAAATTAAGTTATGGTATGAGTCTAAGGTACAAAACCATTTAGTACTAAATTCCAGGTTGAATAGTGACAAAATACAAAACCAGCATTGGAATGTCCATGGGGTTGGAGTAAGATCAAGAAAGTGGGTTATTGCTCAGATGTGATCTCTGAGAGTCTGACTTGAATTTCACCCTTTTGAAGTAACAGCATTCCCTTTAATTTATGGATCAATTAATTAATTGGTTTGGAATGTAGACCTGTAGAGAAACTCCAGAATTCAAGGTCTTCTGTGTTTTCATGCGTTAATGTTCCTGAATAGTAGGAGTTTTGCCAAAGTTTTTCACATTTTGTTTTTAGTTCCCAGTTCCCTGCCATGCAGAAGTGGCAGGCTGAGGTGGTGCTTTAGTGGGTTACATTATGAAGGAGGATCTTTTGGAATGGAAGTATAAAATATTTAAAATATATTTGGCTTAAACATTGATTAGTAAATGGTTATACATAAGAGAATGCAATTCAAGGCAGCAATCTGACAAAGATTAAAGACCTCTTTCTGTCATGCTGTCAGCACTGCAATGTTTGAAATGAACTGTTAACACATTTACAGTCATTCTGGTGAATAGTAGAATGTTATGGATGTGAATAATCATCTGAGACCTCTACAGGACATTCCTGAAATAATGTTTAAATGACTAGAGATATTATGGGATGCAGGAAAGTATGCAAACACCGTAGTCAAGCCAGCATGGTCAGTGGTTTACTACTGCAGCAAGTAAGGCTTAACATGCAGGATTATTTAATACACAGTAAACAGATAATTTGTTCTGAAAGTTTCTGAACTTTGCATATTCTTTTCTGGTTTTTTTTTTGGTTGGTTGGTTTTTTTGGTTGGTTGGTTTTTCTGTTACTGATAATCCCTAGGCTCTCTTTTTATATCTACTCTTTGAGACAAAGACTGTAGTGGACTGAAGTTCAAGGTTTGCTAAGGCATTGTTAGTTGGTTGGGCTGCTGTTAGTGAAGTTAATGATGCTACAGTCTAGAAGGTGAATTGCTGATAGCAATAGAAGTTATTATGGTGATATGGATTTGGGGTTTTGGTTCTTTCTTATGTTTTCATTTGCTTGTGTGGTTGTTCTGCCTCACTTGCTAGCATGACTTCCAATGATATAAAATGAGCCATAGATTTCTGTACTGTGGCAGGTTGCTGATCTGCATTCAAGACCTGGCTGGCCTGTTTGCTCAGAATACATGAAAGCCATCAAAACTTTATTTTTCCAGGCAAGATTTCGGCAAGAAAATGAGCTTGGAGGACAGATGTAGAACAGTTAAAGATTTTTAGTGCAAAACCTTTAGAACCTCCTAGACTTGATATTTCGTGTCCCTTTTTTTTTTTTGTCAGTCAGGGTTTGCTGAGAAATTGTAAGGTACCTTCTTTCTGCTTAAAGTTGCAGTGCCTGATGTGGCTAGTATTTTAAAAAATGTAGGAAGAGTATTTAAAAAAACAAACAGCAAGAACAACAAAAAACGCAAACTAAAGAAACCCAACCAAACAAACCCCCCTGAAATAACCTTCCTGTAAACAACACTTCATTTTTGATTTTGTTCTGAATTTGGCAGGTGTCCTAGTTAGTTAAGCAGCTTCATCCAGCTGCCTGAAGTTCTTGAAACATTATCACTGCAGGTGTCTGGTGTTGAGGGGTGACAGTACTTACCAAAGTACCCTTCTTGTGGCAGTACTTATTAAGGTAGTAGGTTTCTAACAGATCCTTTGGGAATGAGCTGTCATAAACATCTATTTTGTAATACTGTATTTGAAAAGTTTTTAAAAATGGCCAGTATTAGAACTTTGTCTGAATGCCCTCTTTGTACTTATGTGTGACTAGTACCCATCTGTTTAAGACTTTTGGTGATATTTAAAGCTGATGTGATGATGAACACAGTAACATCCAGATACCATGAAGGTTTTCATGTGGCCTTGATGATGATGTCCTGATGGGTATTTTGATTACATAGGAACTTAGTACTTAACTTTAAATGTAAGATGATTGAATACTTGCAAAAATTTTGAAGGACAAGAATCTTAAGGGAAGACATTACTTCTTAGCCCTTTAGTCTAATACATAGAATTTGTCTCTCCACAGGCAGTCATTTATGCAGATGCCTTATTGAAAGCAGACATATTTTAAAAAGCAGCTGTATTGAAAGAAGAGGAAGTTGTGAAACCTGATATATATTTTTTTCCTGAAAATATATTCTTTGTGCTGGATTGCAAGCTCTGTTTGGAGGTATTCCACTGCAGAATGTTTATAAACTTCTTTCTTGGGCTCTCTCATTCCAGCTTTCATGTCATGTTAATACTCTGATGTCTAGCAAAAGTTGAGCTAGATGTTTTTATCCTCTTGGTAAGAGAGTTAGAGAGATAGGGAGATTTTATATTAATCTTTTCTGCAGCTTCTCTTTCTTACAGTGGCTTTTAATGCAAAGGTCAGGTTTGATCCAACTTAAGAATGGCTGCATCTAAACAGAAATATGTGTATGAGCACATACCCTGGAAACCTAATCCTGTGGTCACCTGAACTGTCATCCTGACCATAACAGGTCACAGGTCTCTTTTGGCCCAGCTGATCCAGAAGTCAGCATTGAGAGATGGGACTGATACTTAGATAAGTTTCACTTTGCTATAGTGTCTGGTAACTCAGGAGGTTAAAAGCACTCACAAACTCCACTTTTCCCAGTTGAGATGTAGCCAGAGATTGTTACCTTTCTGTTTCTCCTGGGGATATCTCCTTTGGCTGTTGATCAGCCTGATGTTGCTTGATGATGAAGATAAAAAGGAATATTGGGATGGCAAAATCTTTCAAAGCAGCCATTCCTATACTGTGTGATCTGTTGTCTTTTCAATAACGTCTACCCTGAAGTCATAGAATTTTGAGCTAATCAGAGAGTGTAAATAAACTTCCCACTGCTGTGGACAAACTCATTAAGGTCCAAGTGAGGCAGTTTAGGGACAAATTTTTTATCTCCAATGTTAAGACCTTTGGATCTGCTGTAGAAATATCCTAAGAATATAGGAGGTAATAGAAATCAGATATTAAGTCGTAAGGGAGAAGAGTGGGCAGAGAGTCTATATAATAAATAACAGTCTTTATTTTTAATTATTTTTTAAATAAAATGAATCAAGTGCAAAATTTTACAAAATCCGTGTTTGCTGTTCTGTTTCAGAGAAACATGTTAGTGCATTACTGTATTTCAATTCTACCTGTTTGGTTGAGATATATTTGATTTTCATGGGAAAACATCTCTAAATTTCTTTCAGAGAATAAAATGGTTCATGATATAAAATGATTGGGGCAATATTTGGCTGACGCTTGTCAGTTTGAGTGGTCTGATGCACAGATGACTTTATGAAAGAGAGAAATGAGACTAGTAGACACTGAAGTTTTGATTTTGTGAATAACATTTTGTGCTAGTAAGAGCTGAAGGCATTTCTCTTTCCACTTTTCGCTTCTTTTTGACACCCCCCATTCAACTGTACTACACATCTGTTTGTGCAACTTTGCTGTGAATCAGAGTAGAAAGGCTTAAAAGCAGCGAGAGCAAAAATGAAAAAAGATGGCAATAAAGGTCATATCACAACATAAGCTTGTAGTACTGCATCAGAGAAAAGTCAATTTACCTCTTTTTAAAAAATTATTATTTTGAAAAGATGACTCGTCCTCCTTACACTAGCTTTGGTACTGAAGACTTCACGTTGTGAAAGCACAATCTCTGGATGGTGTGGAGACTAAGGATAAATTATATATATAGAATAGGTATAGAATATGTACCACATGAATACTGACTGGTCTTCCACACAAATGTTAAAGTATGCGAAAGTAACAGCGGGCAACTGATGACAAATTTTTTTAATAGAAACCACAGAGTGGTTAACATGGAGATGAAATTAATACTGTTCATTATATTGAAACCGATGGACCAATGTATAATCTGTATCCCAGAAGAGGTTTAAAAATAATTGCAAATTGAATTGCAGTGATTTACTACATCCAAAAAAATTGGCAGTGTAGCCTGGGATTTGTGGTCGAACACTACAAGAGGTTGCCCTGAATGGTTGTGGGCATGACTCAAAGCAACCTGGTCTGATTTCAGAAGTGTCCTGCATTGGGTAGTATGTTGGACCAGATCTCTTCCAGAGGTTCTTTCTCTTCATTATTTACCAGGCATATGTGGGTAGATATGGCTTTATCAGTGTTAGATCATCAAATTAACTAAACATCATATTTTAAAAAAAAGATACTAGTTTCAGCAAAGTAGTCTTGATGTAATCTGTTTAAATGCAAGGAAATACTTATTACCATACCTGACATGAAGTCCTTAATCCCAAACACCTGTGCCTTTAATGGAAAAATCAGATGATCAAGTAGCTGTGGGACAAGGAGACTAAAATGTGCTATATTGGAATGGGAATTATGAGGGTGGTTGGAGGTTATAAGTGCTGTTTAGCAGCATAATGACAGTAACTCAACCACTCTTCACTTTAGTAGTGTCTGTAAAAAGATTTAAAGCTTCAATTTGCTGTAGCTATCAATTCTACAAGCAAAAATGTAGAAATTAAATTTCTTTATCACTTTGAAGAGCAACTCTATTTGATATCGATGTAGATCTCCAACACCCTGGAGTTATCATTGTACTTCTAATAATTTGAATTTTAGAATTTGGTGAGGAAAATGTGTGTTACATCTAGTGGTTGGTTTATTAAAGATACCTCTGTGTGGGCTACGTTATATGCGGTGCAATATTAAAGTTACTACTAAATGTATTAGAAGCATCTCATTACAGTTGTTTTTTTTCCTGTTCCTTCAAATGTGACTTTGGAAGGGACAGTATTTTAAAGTTTGTTCCAGAAGGCACTTTCAGAGATGGATGATTGAAAACAACTCTCCTGAATGACACTTTGCTGTACTTCATAGATCATAACAGCTTTTATTCACCTCTGTGATTGTTTTTTAAATTACTACCTGTGGATGAATACTTGAAAGAATTGGCCTGCTGGCTACGTTTGGTTTGATTGAGGGCTATCTTGAAGTTGCCTTTAAATTACATGCGGTTCTTGATGATCCTAGCATTTTCTAATCTTCTTTGTACTACATGGTTTGTTTTGTTTCTTAAATTCTTGCAATTTTAGAAAGAATAGTAATTCTATCTTTAATTTATTTTTTGTTTCAAAAAAATATGTCATTTCAAGCTAAAAGATACAGAAATACTTCTTTAGCAAATGATAGTTGCTGTTTATTTTGCTTTATTCTTCCACTGGAAACCATAAATTATGTAACAAATAATTATTATACTGATAGTTGCTGGTGCACTGGAAACTAAGAGATATATTTGTCATAGGGATAATTCCAAGATGTCCATAACAGTGGTGTATAAAAGCAAAACTGCTTTAGTAGTCTATTGAAAATATCAATGTGGCAGTGGTGTGCTATGTGGGCTTTTCACTGGACTGTCACTAATAAGCCAGGCAGAAGATGTCATGGTTTGAGAACTCCAAAATCCAATTCCCTAGTCCAAACCCCCTCCCACATCTCAACCCAGTGTGAGATGGTTTTTCCAGACACCACACGAGACTCAAAAATGGGGGAAGGGAATATATTACAATGACTGTACAAAATAAATACTACAATACATTATATACAATCTTAATTATCTCTACCATGACATAAGTATTTACAATGGATCAAATCTCTTCTCCCCTCCAAATAAAAGTACAGTAGGGAAGAAGGAAAAGATCCCTTTCTACTCTCAGAGCAGCAACGTCTCTAAGGCAGCAGGCATCTATCCTCTTCTCACGCAACAGCTGTAGCTGGATCTCTGCCAGTACACACGAGGGGGTATCCAAGCCCCTCGGCCACTCGTCTCCAAGCGAGGGTCTTCTCTTCTGTGGGCTGTGTTCACCCAGACAACGGTCGCGTCACCACGGTCATACCACGAAGCACGGGGGTCTTCGTGATGGTCTGTATCTTCAGGGGATTCAAGCCCCCTTTGCAGAGCTCTGGGCTCTGTCACAAGCAGCGGGGGGGCGGGGGGGGCAAGTTCACCCTCTCCACATTCCTTCTCTGAGCTTTTCAGCTCCTTCCTGCAGTGCTATAGCACTCCAAGACTAAAAGTCCATCATCCCTTCCTTTCTAGGAGGAGTCTCCAAGGAGTTTGGGGGTCTTTGATTCAGTTCGTACCCCAACCTCTGTCTCTGTGTAGAGCCTAGTTCTCTCTCTGCTGCTGGCTCTCTCTCGGCTCTCTCAGACAGCTGTGTCTTCCTGCTCAGCTGCATGCTTGTTGCTGCTTGGTCTTATCTCTTCTGGCTTTCTGCCACTGTTTCTTCGATCAGTGCAGTTCTGCCGCTGCTCCTGCTGCTTCTTACAGTAGAGAAACTCCTTCAGCTCTCAGCCACAGGTACTTAGCCCAGCCTTACGCTGTTCCACGTCCCTATAGCCCCCCTGCCGGGGGCTGGGGGGGTCAGAGTCCCCCAAGGGGCTCCGAGCCCCTTCCTCGTGGCTCTACAACATGGCTACTTCTTCTACAACAACTACAACAACCTTCTCTTCCATTCTACTTGTGATATGTTTATATTTTGCAGAAGCACTCATTGGGTAAAACCTCAAAACTTCAAGGGTCACCACCCCCTGGGGTTTTACCATTTTATAACTTTAGGGGGAAAACTGTTTCCCCCCACCACAGAAGAAAAGGGAGACTGTCAAAAGACAAAGTGACAGTTGAAGTTGTGTGATATATTAAAATAAGGTTTTTTTTTTTCAGAAGTTAGTGTTCATAAGTCTGTATAGAACATTCCGTTCTTCTGTTTTGATGAAAAATTTGTGTCGGGGCTCTTTTGGGAATGTAAAAGACTGGGAAGATTTTATTGCTTGTTAGTCAGTGTAGTGGTCTGGAATGCGAAAGAGTCAGATTCCAGTCCCTTTCCTGGCTCGGAATGACTTGGTGCTATTGAAAAACCATCTCCCCCCAATGAATGAGGTGGAAGAGGTACCTGAACATCCTGGTTCTGTTTCCCGAACTGCCATAACCCAAGGCAACAGGAAAATCTAGGATTCAGTTTTGGAAATGGATCATTTTGAAAAATTTAGGGTGGGAGAAACAGTGCTGTGGAAATTCCTGTGGAATGTAATCATTGTCCTATGGATAGCATTGAGAGGTGTGCCTGTCAATAGAAACATTTAACCAGTCAAAGACTGTCTGTGATCTCCATAAATTCTTCTCAGATTTTTATCAACAGCAGTTCCCAACTTCAGGTGCCATGTCCTGTGTGCCCTCTGTTCTTAGAATTTGATCATTTCTCTTTAGGTTCAGAAAAAGCTCCAGCGAATAAGCAAAAGACAGGAGTGTGATGAAAAGAATGGGTCTCAGCCTGTTCAAATACATCACTCCATCTGTGTGAATAGTATGGAATAAATAAAAAGTAGGTAAGGGTGATGGCAGCAGGAGAATGAAGCATTTTTCAATGCTCTGAAGTCTGCAATACATTTTAGCTTGTTGGCAGCTTAACAACACAACTAGGATTGTTAGTGACTGGCAGAAGGGTTGTGATTTGCACTATACTGTTCTTGTTAGTTCTGCTTTTTGGACCACAACAGCAAAACAGAAGGGAACAAAGACTTGAAGGTCAGGGTCGAGGTGTTTATGTCCTTGTATTATCTTAGTGGGGAGTTTTCAGGCTGCAGACATCCCCCCCTAACCTCAGCTGAGGGATTTCCCTGACCCCCTCTCTACCTCAGTCTGCACCTAGTGACCGCAAATTATTCTCTGCAAGAAATACTCTGTCCTGCTTTGCTCTTCTGACAGACTTGGCAGTCTTTCTGCTAATGTGGGTATCACAGGAGCATCATGCCACATGAATCTTTTTGCCTGTGTCTCTACTGTCCCTGCAGTCATCCATACTGCAACACACTCTAGGTTACAGCCATTCATAAGTATTTGGGCCATTCATAAGTATTTGGGCCATTCATAAGGGACTTGGGTTATAGCTTAAACATAGCAAATGTCAGTACAGTAAAGGCCCTTTGGACATCAGTTAGGCTTTCTAGTCAGGAAGAGATTTTGCCTTCCCAAAGTCCAGTGAAAGAATCAAAAAATGCCCTAGCCTGCTTTTTTCAGCTGGTGCAGTGGATTGCCACGCTCCATCAACCAGACTAATTCTTTGGCTGCCGGTGAGGGTCACCAAGCACTGCTGTTTCCTTGTGTATCTCCCAGCAGCTGGCTGCTGGCTGTAGAGGGACAACAGGAAGAACAATCCAGGCATGGAAAAACAAGGAGATAACACTGTTAGTTACTTTGCAAACTTTATTCATCTCTGTTGCACAAGGCCATGCATTTTTTCTGCAGACTCTTGTCAAATGAAGCCAGGTGTCATTATCAGAAATTACGTGTGGTGGTGTTTGGTTTTGAGTGGTGGGTTTTTGTGCTTATTAGGATTACAAATAAAAGATGTCTGCTGTTATGATTAGATTTTGGAAAGCAGAAATCAATTCTAGACAGAATGTCTTCTGTGTGTAGATACAGAAATGCTAATAATGATTGAAATACTGTAATGTTAAGAAATTAACAATACTGTTTCTTCACTGGTACCCAGAGACTGCTCTGATACCATTTGGCAGAGGTCTCTAGTTCTTGTTGCTATTTAAGTAAGTTTATGTAAACCAAACCAGAGACTTGTTACAATCTGTTTATTATAAAAACAAATGATAGAAGTACAATGAATTTAACATAGAGAAAGCAGTATGATGAAGGAGAGGAAATGTGATGGGCAAAATTAAATTCTTTTTGTGTCTTTGGCATGAAACAGTGCAGTAGCAAAAAAAAGACAGGACTTGGACCCTTTCACCTGGACTTCTAGTAAAGAGCAGAGTTTTCACACTATTTGTTCAGAGTTAAAACTGCTGAAACGGATGAAACGTAGAAGTTAGGTTGGGAGAGGATGAAATTACCATGTACTGAAAAGTGAAGAGCTATGCAGATTACAGTTAAGAAGGAATGCATGTTTTATTTTATTGAAAACTCCTACCTTTCTTCCTTACTGTTTTTGCCTATAAAAGTTTAGTTCTTCATGGCATGGCACAGAAAGAGGTGCTTAGTATACTGACAACTTCAAACATGAGATGATCAGCTCACAAGTGTGTTAAAAATGTTTAGAACTAAATGTAAAAGAATGGATTTTTCATTAAGCAAGCATGCAGTGCTAATGATTCCTATTAGCTTCTACCATTTCAAAGACTTGTCAGAAGATCAGATCTCTCTTTTTATGGTGGATTTAAATCAATCATTGTTCTGTCAGGCAAAATTCTAAACCCACCTTTGAAAGCTCTTTTGAGAATTATCCTTCCCCCACCCTAGGTTATATCTGCCAGATCAGGAAATTCCAGCTTCTTCTCTTAAATTTACTATGGAATCCCCAGAGTCTAAAACTCAGAAAACAGATTTTTGCTGAACTGTGAATAATCACGATCCTCTCTTTCTTCTAACCTTTTCACATACTTTCTAAATTAGAACTTTAGCCATACTGAGTGCCTGCAGATAAGCTAAAAAGATTTGCATGAGCTGTCACGAGCTTGGAAATCTGTCTGCTTGTTAGGTCAAGCTCCATGCTCATACACATTCTGACTGAATGTTAATTTCCCTTGTATTTGTTTTCTTTACATAGTATGTCGTAGAGCATTGGAATACATGCAGACGCCCAGTGGCATTTTCAACAGATTAGAAGTTTGACTCCTATTTAATTATAGTGTGCCCACTTTTAAACTTTCCAGTACTTCTGGAAATTGTTTTAGATGACTGATGTTTATAGGATGAGAGTCAGAAGCCTAGCCTTCAAGTAGATATATATGTTTTATTTTAAAAGCTTGAATGATACATGAAGTAATTTCCTAAAGGAACCTGAGGATACTATGTAGAATTGGAGGAAAAATAGTAGCTCAAAGTATTAATATTTATGTTAAAGATTTTTCACAAAAGCAACTGATGTAGATTGATTTATGAGAGATAGTAAGAGCCATCCATTGAGAAACTGAAAGAGAGTACATAAGTAATTGGATAGTAGAGATTCGTATCTGGACTATCTCTTAAGAGCAATCCTCTCTATTCAGTTTAAAAGAATCATAAATGGCAAATGGGGATGTAATGGTTGTCTTGGCAAGGAATGACTGTATTTCCACTGTATGAGCTAATGTTGAGGCTTTTCATTACTCAAACTGTATAAAAGCTTTACATCTAACAAAATACTGAAAATTATTTTTATGAAGTATTCATTTAAAATTACTGTGTCTAAGAAATTCCAGAAGTCTGTGAAATTGCAGCTTTCTAGTCAGCTGAATTTATTGAAACGTTGCTTATATGGCAATTTGCCTTTTCCAGTACAAAAGATATGTACAGCATGGGAGATTACCGTTTAATCAATTGTTTATGCTTAGGTGTTGTTTTTCTGTGGAAGTGCCTCTGCTCAGTATTTGAGACAGTGTTGTCATTTTCTGTGTCATTAGTAATTGTTTTTAAACTCTCTCCTTGCTAGAGCCTCATTAAGGAACTAGTTTTGATGGAAAAATAAAAGTCAAAGTGTCTAAAGTAAAGCCTCTCAGAGGAGGACAAAATATTTTTTAGATTTTGTTTTGCAAACATGACAAACATCAGGTAACTAAACTATTAATTAACCTCTACGCTGGACTTCCAGAGGGCAGATTTTGGCCTATTCAGAGGACTGGTTCAGAGTGTACCCTGGGAAACAACCCTTGAAAACAAACGGGTTCAGGAGGGATGGACATGCTTCAAGAAGGAAGTCTTGAAAGCACAGGAGCAGGCTGTCCCAGTCTGCCGAAAGGCCAGCCGGCGGGGAAGACGACTGGTCTGGCTGAACAGGGAGATTTTGAGGGAAATTAGGGTAAAAAAGAGAGCCTACCCATTATGGGAAAAAGGGCTGACTACTCAGGAAGAGTTTAGGAATATAGTTAGGTCATGTAGAAAGAAAACTAGAGAGACGAAGGCACAACTTGAACTTAATCTTGCCACTTCTTTGAAGGATAACAAAAAGTCCTTCTACAGATACATCAATAGCAAAAGGAGGGGCAAGGAAAACCTCCATTCTTTACTGGACATGGGCAGGAATATAGTTATCAAAGACGAGGAAAAGGCTGAGGTGTTTAATACCTTCTTTACCTCAGTTTTCAATAGTAAGACAGGTTGTCCTGAGGACACCTGGCTTCTGGAGCTTGTAGAAAGAGATAAGAATCTGAATAGCCCTCCTGTAATCCAGGAGGAAACAGTTAGCAGCCTGCTGAGCCACTTGGATCCCTGCAAGTCTATGGGACCAGATGGGATCCACCCAAGGGTGATGAGGGAGCTGGTGGAAGAGCTCGCCAAGCCTTTCTCCATCCTCTATCAACAGTCCTGGCTCACTGGGGAGGTCCCAGATGATTGGAAGTTGACCAATGTCACACCCATCCACAAAAAGGGCCGGAAGGAGGACCTGGGAAACTACAGGCTTGTCAGCCCGACCTCAGTGCCTGGCAAGGTTATGGAGCAGATCATCCTCAGTGCAATCACACAGCACCTACAGGATGGACAAGAGATCAGACCCAGCCAGCACGGGTTTAGGAGGGGCAGGTCCTGTCTGACCAACCCAATCTCCTTTTATGATCAGGTGACCCACCTGGTGGATGAGGGGAAGGCTGTGGATGTGTCTGCCTGGACTTCAGCAAGGCCTTTGACACCATCTCCTACAGCATTCTCCTGAAAAAACTGGCAACCCACGGCTTGGACAGGGGCACTCTGTGCTGGGTTAGGAACTGGCTGGAGGGCCGGGCCCAGAGAGTGGTGGTGAACGGGGCTGCATCCAGTTGGCGACCGGTCACTGGTGGTGTCCCCCAGGGATCAGTTCTGTTTAATATCTTTATTGATGATTTAGATGAGTACCATTAGCAAATTTGCAGATGACACCGAGTTGGGGGGGAGTGTTGATCTGCTTGAAGGCAGGAGGGCTCTTCAGAGGGACCTGGACAGGCTGGAGAGTTGGACTGATTCCAACGGGATGAGGTTCAACAAGGCCAAGTG